>NC_080558.1:43094315-43399168 GCF_030253575.1 Rhododendron vialii | reverse complement strand
AATTGGATTTCAGAGATTTAGCATCTAGGCCCAATTGATTGGGCTTACTAGTAATTGCTTATAGATTATGTTGGGCCCAAATGATTCAGAATCGGATTTGAAAGATAAAGACCCAATTGGGTGCAGAAGGGCTCAATAATTGTAATGGGCCTAGTGAATTGGCAAATACCCCCAATCAGGGGTCTGTTAAAGGCAGACTTAAATTAATTAAACTTTAAAAAGACAAATGAACTTTGGGAAGACTTCCTCAATCAGGCTCATTAGGAGCTCATCTCTTTTTAATACTGCATTCTACTTGTTTCATAATTAATTTTTAACTGTTACAGCCTGTTCGTTAAAAGTTTATAGGGTGGGATATAGATTTGTCCCAGAAACTGTGAAACTAAGCAGTTTTATCCATACAAATTCAGAATACATACCTATCGATTTTTGTTGGAGTTGATTTTTTACAGAATTTCATAAGTAATTATTTTCAAATTTATGGGTATTTTTGTGGGGCTCAGAAAAGGCCTCATACAGCGTGCGGCTGCTCATGCAGTGGACCGCGATGGGCCTAGACTTCTTGTGTCTACAAAGCCTATGAATTATGGCCTATCCTAAGGGCCTGCTTGGATGGAGTAAAAACCGGGGCAGGGGAGGGGATAAATGGGGGTAAATGGGGGGCAGCTCACTGTTTTGCCCTTGTTTGACCATGTACGGGTGACCTTGATCTAAAAATAACATCAAATTATTTTCTCTTGAATATTAGTGATTCCAACCCTTGGCTTAGATAATCTTTCTCCACACTTGTACTTCAGTTAAAAAAAAATTTTTCTTCCATGAAATATTTGCTAATATTGCAGTATCTATTTTCTTTTCGTCCCTTGTTTTTCAAAATAACATGGTAGTCGGTGGACATTTGAGGTGAAAGAACCGATCGCAATGCCATAATATTAAGATTTTTGCACTTTGATACATTGATTCTCTATATAAATTGATGGTCTTCAGTAGAGGTGATAAACGGGCGGCTACAGACAGGTTGGAATAGGTCATGGCTGGGTTAAATATGAGCGGGTTAAATATAGGTCAATAGAAGGCAATGAGCCATACACCGATTCATTGATCCATCTTTCTAGACTACAAAATGGTGAGTCCCTTATTTTTCTCATAAAAATTATTGCTATTCTCTATAATTCTTAAATGTTGGAAGAACCTCAATTTATTAAATTATACATATAAAGAAGAGGATATGTGTTTGCTTCACTTGAAAATTAAGGACCAAATCTCAAGCGTTTGAAGTTGTTATTAGAGACCTGATATGAGAATTTACTAAATAAGAGTATGTGTGTCTAGAACCCTATAGTTTTTTATTTTCTTGGATGGCTTCCCAAGAAAACAAACTCTTCACTGAATGGGGCACCCCCACCCATGTTAAATTAAACCCCAAGAATCCAACATCAAGACACTGCTGAAGTAGATGATTTACTTATCCTATCGGCCATTACGTATGTAATTTGGACCTCTGGTACTGTTGTTTACTTACAAATCAGCCATTACGTAACAGGATTTACTCAAACTTGTGTTTTAATCTTTGATATCAGATGCAAGGGAAGAGTACTGACGACTGGAGTCATGCTGTCGAATCTTACAACGAGAATAAGTACTTAATCTTCGGACTAGTGGCTGCCGGTAGTTTTATGTTTGTCATATGCTTTCTTTTTGTGTGTTGGTGGAGATGCACACATCAGGATGTTCAGGAGGCCGCTGGCACTGAGCAAGCTGATATAGAGCTAGTCGTAGCACAACCAGCCCAAGCACACAGATTTGATCGAATCATGATCAAGCAATTTTTGTTACTTTCTTTTTCAGTTGATGAGGCAATCGGATTTAGCGAATCAGAATGTCAAATATGCCAAGAATTGTTTGAGCATGGGCGCAACGTACGAGTGCTCCCTGCGTGCAATCACATTTTCCATACCCATTGCATCATTGTGTGGTTGACATCACACACACTGCCCCATATGCCGCCACGATTATGTAGGTTGGAAATCTAGAGTGTAGAACATACTTTGTGGATGGTTGTTGACATACTTCGAGCGGATAGATGTAATTGGCCAAGGCTTATGTGATGCAATGTAAATATGGGGAGAAGCCTATTTCTTGTTTGCTTTAAATGTGCACTGTTCTTTTATAATTTGAAGAGATTCCTTTTCTTCCTTTCTCCTAATTATGCATTGTTTTCTTTTGCAATCTGCAGAGAAATACATTTTTTGCTTATCCCAAACATGCATTGTTTGCAAGAAAACTAATGTTGTTTGCGAGGTCACATTGTTGCAATTAAGGTCTCAGTTTTTGCTTATCTCAGTTCTTGTTTGTGCAAAAGGATAAGTTTAGCGTCAAGATCTACACGGTGGATGACTTTAAGGGCTATTCAGATGGTATTCGGAAGGTGAAAGGGTATGTAGCATCGCGGTGTCTTTTTTCATCCAATTGTTGGTTGAATGAGTTTTCTGTTTTATTTTATGCAATTATGCTTTTTTAGGCTTTCCTGCTTTTGACCTCGATGTACCCCTTTCGAATTTCATAAAATGTTTCATTTGCCGAGAAAAAATGGAAAGCAATAAGGTCTCCGTTTTTCACAAATTCAAGCCAAATAGGAATTAAGAGCCATATTTATGTGAGACTGTTTTTATTTTTAAGCTCAACACGATGTGGCATTAAAGAACAGCTACTCTCTGCAGTCGTCCCCCCACCTCAGAAACTATAAGGTGGTCCCCCATATAGGACCAGATGTCCTATTTTAGTTTGTTCGATATCAAAAACACCATATTTGCGCGTGTCGTCAACAAAGGTCTCCAAGTTGTAGACGTTGATATTCTTTCCCGCGGCATCCACAACTTCAACATTCCTTAGGAAGGCATCGTATTTTGTGTTTCCTACAAGGGGAAAACCGCTGCCCATTTCTGGTATAGGGGTATTGCCTGGTGGATAAAACACCTCTCCTCCCCATTCAGCATAAGATGCCAAGTCTGCCAGTCCGCTGAATATTCTCCTTGGCCAAAATCCAACCTCGGTATTCCTTTCTCCAACTAAGAGCCACCAGTTTCCATTAACTAAGTCCTGTTACAGCAACCAAAAATCACCTAGTTCTCTTCTTTGCCACTACAATTACTAATCTTAAATAAATATTTCTTTTCACGCAAATAATGAAATGCAGAAGCATGATGCGAGATAGTTAGTATTACCCGATCAATGAAAAGTGGCGCCTCATACGTGACTCCTCCACGTATAGAAACTTGTGTATAAACTAAGTCAAGAGGTATATCAGATCTAACTTGAACAAATCCAGGGCATCGTGTATTGAAACAATGCGATTGACCTGCCTGTTGATACATACAAATTGAGACTTGATAAGTAACAAGTGTGTAGCACATCCATTAAGTGCAAATGAAAAGAAATTACAAAGAACATTACATCTAAACGTATAAATAGTCTAGTGCGGGTGTCACCATATAGAGTTGGATCAACCTAGACACAGAAATGTGATCCATTAGAAGACGTTATATCCTTAGGAAACCAATGAATGATGGAAAAAATCTTAGAAGAAAAATGTGATTCAGAAATGGCAAGCGGACGCTTACCCTCCACCCTGCTTGTATAGCATCGTTCCCGTTTCGAAGCAAAAATCGAGATGCACTGTACTGTCTTGCAGAAACACGCGGATTTTGTACGCTAAGCCTTGCTCCAGCTCCATTAAACTTGTTTCGGCCAGGTCTTGTCCGGGCCACGGCATACTGAGTAATGTAAAAAATGTAACACCGAATTTAAGCAAAGATTCGATACTTTTAATTCCTCCTTTCCAATGACAGAATGTCATGAGGAACTTAAATTGACAGCATAACATCTGTGTTAATTTTCGCAACAATATTTTGTTGCAGCTCCAAAAAGGCTTCAAAGTTTCACCATCATTGTAACTGAGGAAAAAAAACAGCTCCCGTAGCTTTGAGCATCTCACAGTTATGAATGATTTATAGCATATATGGAATAACGATAACTAATGCTTGGAAAAGGTCAGGTTTGATTTATTACTCGTAATTGGAATAAGATTAACTTAATTTGTAACCACTTTCGAATTATAATCTGTAATTCACGTTGTGATAAATCAGAAAATGAAATATAACGAGAAATAAAGCCTTCGTATATAAGGGACTAACGATAACTTACGTGAGCACCAATAGTGTTATCTGCAAAAGACATTAGTTTTGAGGCATTTCTCTCTCTGATGAGATCTTCTTTAGTGATTCTTCTAATTGGAACTGTTCCAACTGGACAGCCTCCACCCTTGAGCTCTATATGTGCCGATTCTCTTACTCCTGAAGAAACGTGATCTTTGTTTCTCTCAAGTGATAAAGTAGGTTTCATCTACAATACACCCATTTGCGTTAATTAATTAAGTAGGTATTAAATCTTATATTAGAGTCAGGAGGGTATTCAGAGACAAACCTGAAAATGGAAACTGTGGTTCTTCAACAAAGGATGGTCAAACGCCGGTTGTTTGTAGAAATCCACACAGTCATACGTATCCCCATACTCAGTCTGTGAATATCACAATCTTTTAGTTCATTTTTATGGGCACGTGAATTAAATACAATGGCAGCAATGAAAATAGAATATTAGGCATAGAAATTAACCAAATAAACTCTAAAACGTACTCCCTCCGTCTCTTATTTAGAGTCTAGTATTCTATTTTGGGGTGTCCCTTAATAAGTGTCTATTTTGTAAAGTTAGTGAGTAAAAGTTGATGCATTGTTTATTTTGTCTCTAAAAGTAGATTCCATTTTGAAAAGTTAGTGAGTAAAAGTCTAATAATGACTGGTAAGTAGGAAAACTGGAAGAAAAAATCGATGTGAAAAGTATAATGATGATGTCTTTTTAATAAGTTAGAGTTACAAAGCAGGACACTTAAAAAAGGACGAAAGGAGTAACAAATTTTTTGCTTCGTCGCCATTTATGTCACCAAATCTGGTAAGCCTAAGGATTATAATGAGTCGAACATTAAATCCCAAACTGGTATATTTCTATTACCTTTTGGGATGAGATATAATTTATTTGCTTAATTACTATTATTCCATTGTCATTACTTACAAATGACCTTAGCTTATTGCATATTAAGTGATGTTGCCAAACATTAGCAAGGATTTTATTACTCCCGTAAAATCAAAAGTTCGTACATCACCTACTCTATTTTGTTTGCTCAAAAAAATAAAATAAAAAAGACTTTCCCAACGTAATATGTATACATCTATAGTCTTGACTGCTGGCTTGTTTAGAAGTTTAAGTTGATTCTCCAACTCCATATCTTCTCTTTCGAGTAACTCCCAGCTGGCTCCTTCTACTCCATTGTAGCCCAGAAGTAGAGGGGACAAAAATAAAATGAGAAGAAATGCGCGTAAATCCATCTGTTGATCTGGAGAGTGAATGCAGGGTAGCAATGAGTGATCAAAGAGCGGATAAAGCAAATCGTGTTTAAAGGAATAAGAGACATGTTATAAAACTACATGCAGTATTACAACTATCAACATCACCAAAAAGCGTGTCGCGAGATGCATTTGAGTCACTTGCATGAAATCTTAATTTACTTCGTTTCTAGTTTGATCGCAGATTTAATGTCTTCATATCTGAAGAACATTAGTGAAAATTTCTAAGACCAATAAAATCACGTCAAAGACATGCAAAAACAAGAAAATGGCTTGAATCATGAACGCACCTAACATGCCACGAGCGTATGTAAGGATGTATGTAATGTTAATCTTCAAATTTTGTTCACAAATAGGTGAACAATTTATAGGTAAAAGAATATCTTCAAAATAGGGAATGCCGCCCATACTTGGTATTTGAATTTATTGTGCAATTCCCCAACTGCTAGCCTATATTATAAAATAGAGCGGTTTTTGTCTATCTATACCAGCCCAACGCCCTCTACAACCATCGAATAGAATTTTCAATAGACCATATCCGTCCAATTGAGAGCATGCTTTTTAATATAAACCTCCTAACTTTGTGACTGGTAAATTCTTTCAATTGATTGTTTTTAGGTTGTTCCCTTAAAAAACTTGATTATCTTTTTGAATTTAAATCAACTCAATAATTGATTTCTGTCTAAAGTTGTTTTTCTTACGGTAAATTCAAACAGAGCGGTTTTTGTCTATCAATACAAACCTAACGCCCTCTACAATCATCGGATCGAATTTTCAATAGATCATATCCGTCCAATTGAGAGCATGTTTCTTAATATAAACCTCCTAACTTTGTGACTGATAAATTCTTTCAATCGATTGCTTTTAGGTTGTTTCCTTAAAAATTTTGATTATCATTTTCAATTTAAATCAACTCAATAATTCATTTCTGTCAAAAGTTTATTCCTTTACATTCAATTTAATATTTGCTTTTAATTTGTTTTCTTTTAGATTGATTTGCCTTTGCTTTTAGATTGTTTCCTTAAAAAAGTTGATTATCTTTTTCAATTTAAATCAACTCAATAATTGATTTTTGTCTAAAGTTGATTCCCTTAAATTTAATTTAATATTTGCTTTTAATTTGTTTCATTTTAGATTGATTTCCCTGTCTTCTATTTTCTATAATAAAACACAAGGGTGTGAGGACAAGTTGTTAGAATGACTGAGATTGATTTGATCCAAGGATTGAGAGGCATTCTTCCAATTCTATTGAAGTGCCCATCGTTAATTTTTTGCCTAAATTACAAATCTGCCACCAAGCCCAAGTATGCGGTCGCTTTCTCTTACTTTCCCTTTTGAACCATGAACGACCCTCTCACTCCTCTTTAATTCCCATCTTCCTCCATATCTTCGGCGCACACCACCCAACCACCTTCTCTCTCTCTCTCTCTCTCACACACACACACATATACACGTATTTCTCCCATCTCTGTTATTTTTTATGGCGACGACTCTATAAAAAAAAAGGAGTGCACTCTTCATACTGATTGCTTTGTAAGTATTTTTTGGATTTCCTTCGTTATTTTAATTTTTTTGGAATTAGTTGATTCTATATCTGTGACGGGAATCAAGGGTGTTTTTTTTTTGTGTGGCAAAGCTAGGGTTTTGAGAACAGTATCCTTGGTGGGTTTGCTAAGATTTGGGGTATTTTTGCTAATTCTTCATGTGGGTAAGGGTTTCTTTCAGGGTTCTTTGGTGGGTCTGTCTAAAAAGTATTTTTCATTTTGCTGATTTGATTGAAGGGTCTGAGATATTTGGTGTTTCATTGAGAAACACCACTGCGAAAATCAAACCCCTCTTGGACCTCTTCCCGCTTTGCTTTTGATATTTGATGCATTAGGTTTTGAGATGTAGATTGGCAGTGAATGTCGTGATAATAGATGGCGAACTGAAATAGGTGTGGAATATGCTCACAAGTTTGTTTCCGTATCTGTCTCCCTTAAAAGTTTTAAGTTAAAACTGTTTGAATTGGACAACTTTATTGTGGATATTTGTTGTTGGTCATTTCGATTTTGTCTTCTTGCAATTTCTCATGTAACCATGATTTAGAACAATTTGAGTGCGTCATTATACCCTTTCTTGGTTTCCTTATTTGTATCAGTACAAGTTTTGGCTACTGCAATAACATGACTTTATATTTTGTTTCTCTTTTTTCGGTATTATCTTCACTCAGATTCTTGGAGCATCGCCGGCTTGCCAAAGTTTGATGTTGGATGTTTTCTTCATAGACGGAGAAAGCGCAGTAGACCGACTCATTCTTTTGGTTCAAGGTAAGAAATAGACAAGGGCACATTAATAAATTATCATGAAATCAACTTATGAAGAATGGAAAAATCCTTGCAACCTCAGGTTGTATTTTTGGGCTCTTTTTTTTTCCTCATTTACTAATAGAAAGCTAAACCAATTTCCTTAGTTTTGGATTTTGGAGAATTGATTCTCTAGAACCATTTTTAGGCAATTTATCTCCAGGTACAATTTATCTCGAAGAATTGGTTGGTAAAATGATACTCTTTTTCTTTATTTTGGGGCGAAACTTTGTATTATGAAGTTGTTTCCATGCAAATATCCTTTGGGTTCTTTCCACTACCAGCTTCAAGATGACTGTATTTGTGCTATTTGTCTTTGTGCTACTGTATCTATATTTGCTTCAAGGTGTTTGTTCTTTTTTGCTTTCCTGTTTCTGCAATAGAAATTGGCAGTAGTTATGCAAGACATCATCCTTTTTCAATTTGTCTGCCAACTAGAAAAAGCAAAGAAGGTAGCTGCATTCATTGTAACGTTTGCAAACGGGAGCAGGAGATAACAGAACTGAAGGTGAGAACCCCAGCTGGACATTTTTGTGTGTTGTGTTGTGAATGACAGAATTTACTGGCTAATGCATTTTTAGAATGTGTGGTTTTTGGTCGTTGCAGCCAGACTGTAGTCGCTAGCGCCCTTCTAGCGAGATATGGCAAACTTTAATCTTGAATTTGCGATGGTTTATTTGTTTCTAAACTAAGTTCGCCTATTTGAATTAGAATTTAGAATTTTCTTTTCCTAATATATGTTTACTTAACAGGTCCTCTATGGGGTCCAGTGGAATACAACGACCTAGCATTTGACATCCCAATTATGATTGATTGATGGTTGTTGGTATCTATTTCGCTCTTCTTTTCAGGCTTGCTTTGTTATTTGTTTTGGTCTCCATTTTCTGTTCCTGGAGACTAGTATTTTCTTTTGGTCGTTTTAAAGGGTGCTAGAGCAAATAGTGTAGTCGTGTTTAATGCCGGGTTAGCTTTGTAGCAAATAGTGTAGTAGTATGAAGGGGGAAGTCACGAATATGGAATATTGAAGCTGAGTTATTTGGTTGTATTTGGTGGTTTTGTACTTTGTTAATGCCTTCTCCATGGAAATCAAAAATTATGGTTTTGATAACAGAGTTCTTTGTACCAGGCTAATTTTCAACAATTTGAGCCACTATCAAGATTCAAAGAGTAATTCCAATTCTAATCGGGGTGGATAGTGTCGTAGATACGAGCAAACACTAGTAGATTGATAAAAACAACTATAGTCTTTGCATACCTAGTTTTCGTCTGTAATCCAAGTTATTCACAAACGAAATGATTATTCTCTTTACTAAACATAAGGATCCACCACGATCTTCCTCGATTGGATGCCAAGATTACATTCTTACATTGAGATAAGGCTTGGTTTGATGAAATGCCGATTGAATTTTTTTTTTTTTTTTTTAAGGATAACCATATCTTCTTGGAATAAAAAAATTATTAGGAGTTTGTCAAGTATGAAATAATTATCCAAGGCATTTGTAGATCATGCTATGATTAGGAGTTGCATAATGATTAAGGAATGGAGAAAGTAGCCAATTCTTAAGGAAACCAAGTTGCAAAAGTGCTAGCCAAGATCCAGAGACAATTTTTTTGGGGTGATACGGTGGACAAGAGAAAGATTCACTTGGTTAAATGGGAGGTGATTTCGAAAAAGAAAGAATATGGAGGGTTAGGGGTTAAGAATCTGATGGTCCAAAACCTTGCTCTTTTAGCCAAATGGTGGTGCAGATTTTATACGGACAGCGACTCCCTCTGGGCAAAGGTAGTCAAAAGCAAATATAATTTGGAGCACGGATGCTGGTTACCTAGCTTGCCTTCTTCTGGTAAGGTTTCTAACATTTGGAAGGACATTTGTTCGGTAGGGGATTTATCCTCTGGTATTGGGTTCATCATCCAGGAGGGATTTAGGATAGAGGTTCACTCTGGACAGGAGGTTTCTTTTTGGAATCAGGCTTGGTTAGGGGACACAACTCTTAAAGAGGAGTTCCCTCGCCTCTATCTTATCTCTACTCAAAAAGATATGGTGATTAGTCATTTAAAAAACTCAAACGGTGATGGCAATTGGAATCTGTTATTAATTCCAGAGAAGATTGTGGGTTTCGGAAGATCAACAACTTGATGATTTGCTATTGAGATTACAGCCGGTGATTTTGGATCAGTCCAAGCGTGATGCTTTAAGCTGGAGATGGTCTTCTGATAAATATTTTTTCGTGAAATCCGTCCATAATATATGGGAACAATTGAGCTTCACAAGCAATCGGGTGATGGGATCGATCTGGACAAGTGTTAGTCCACCCAAGGTGGAAATCTTTTTGTGGTTGGCACTTCAAGACAGAGTGGCAACGAGGTCGGTTCTCCTCCATAGAAATTTGATTCCCGAGGGCGAATCGAGTTTGTGTCCCTTCTGCTCTTTACACTTAGAAACGCCAGAGCATCTCTTTCTTCATTGTCAATTTTCTTGGGGTGTTTGGTCATTGCTTCTTGATTGGTGGCATCTCAATTGGGTCTGTCCTGCTTCACTATTAGATCTCTATACTTGGTGGCTGGATAGTTGTTTCAAAAATTTGGAGAAGTTTTTGTGGGAGACAACGTTCCAAGCAATAATTTGGTCCATATGGTTGGCTAGGAATGGTCTGGTGTTCAACAATGATTCTTGGCGAGAGGAGGATCTAGGGGAGCTGATTACGACCAGAGTAGCAATGTGGGTCAATGTGAAGTTTGTTATTAAAGTGCACTCGGTGGAAGATTTTAAGGGCTATCTCGATGGAATGAGAAAGGTGAAAGTGTAATTCTTTTTATTTTTATTTTTTTGGAGGAGTGGTGCGGTCCAATTATCTATTGGATGGTTTTTCTTTGTCATTCAGTTTTTGTTTCCTTTTCTCATTAAGCGTCTGTGCTTAGGGAGTTCCCCACTCGATGTACCCTTTTCGAGTCAATAAATCTTCGTTTTGCCGAGCAAAAAAAAAAAGTTACAACTGGGAAAAATTTTAAAATGAGAAAATTGCTTTCTCAACAACAGGTGTTTTGGAGAGAAAATAAATGTAGAATCAAATCCAGCCTAGCTGTGTTTTTTTTTGGATAAGTAAAGAAGATACTTTCTAGCTGTGTATTTATTTATAAATGATGTCAATCAATATCCGATTATGTCCACAATCTTATGCATGCTCAAAAAGGTACTCCCCTCTATCCCAAAATATTAGTCCACTATGAGAACAGATATAAGTTTTGGTACTAAAGTATTTTCGTGCATAATTTTTTAAAACTTTTTTCGCGCCAATTTAAAAAAGTAAAACAGATTTTTAATTTGGTGCAAAGGAAATCAAACAAAAAAGTGCTCTAAAGTACATATTTTTACCAGCCTTTCTGAGAGGAATTTTCTAGCGAGGATGTCTATTTCCTCACTAAAGGAAGAGTTTTGGCGAGGAAATTATTGTTTCCTCGCTAACGGTGTTTTTTGCGTGGAAGTTATATTTTCCTCGCTATTTACTTGTCGCTAAAGAGTATTTGCAACGAAGTTTCAAAAATCCTCGCTAATTGTTATCGCAAAAAATGTGGCGGGATTTTTTCATATAGGCGGGAAAAATGAATTTGCAAGGAAATACAGTATTTGTCGCCAAAAGCCTATAGTGATTTTTTGTGGCAAACTTATTGGGACGCTAAAATTGAAAACTTTTTGCGAAGAACTAGTTTTCTCGCAAAAACATTGGTTATTTGCGAGGAAATAAACAATTCATCGCTAAAGACTATGGTTACTTTTTGCGGGAAATTTTGTTCCTCGCAAAAAACCAATTTTTTGCGAGAAAATAATAAATTTGTTGCTATAAGTCTAAACTTCCTTTTAGTGGCTATGTTAGTCCATGCAACAATTAAAAGCATAGTTTGCGAGAAATCGGTGTTATTGCAAAAAAAAAAAATTAATGCTTCAAAGAAATTAAAGTCTTATAGTGCACGGCATGAGGCCTTCTTTTGCGATCGAAAATCGTCTATTTTTTACGTAATATGGACTAAATCACTTTGTACCAAGAATGAAGTTGATCATGTATCGAAAATCATCTATTTTTTTACGTAATATGGACTAAATCACTTTGTACCAAGAATGAAGTTGATCATGTATCGAAAATCATCTATTTTTTACGTAATATGGACTAAATCACTTTGTACCAAGAATGAAGTTAATCATGTATCGTTAAACACTTGATCAGACTTAAAATTTTCATTTTATTAACAATTTTGCATACCGATGAAGGGGGTTTTCTAAACCGATTGAGCCAAAAATTCATGTGAATGATGTAATCGACAAGCTCAAGGAAATCAACAGTATCGATCGTCATGATTGTGTTGTAGTTACGTGGCTATTGTACATTCACCTACAGCACATGACTAGTTTACTATCAAGTAAGTTAAACGTATAGATTCTAAAGGTCATTGTTGAGTCTATTATTATAATGGGCGATCTAAATCATTAGAATTTCATATTCTTCCAATTCAATAAGTGTCACCCAAATGGAAGATCATCGGATATCATGCAACTACTTGATCAGAAGACATTCAATGCATCCGGAGGTATTAAAGTCTCATAATACACCACCCAACACCACTCGAGGTATTTATTCGCGATCAGGTTCTGTATATATATTGGAAAATAGTACGGGTAGGGTTCAATAGCAGTACCTTCAAAGAAGCTTGTATGCAAACACACTCTGCGTTTTCTTTAACAGTTTGAAAGTGCGCGCAAACTTAAGAACAAAATTTAAAGTGGCCGCGAACATATCTTTTTTTGGGAGCTATATGAAAATGTCATTTGTAAAGCCTTGCAGATTTAACATGTGCTAATTAATATTCTGATTATAGATAAAAACATATGCTGTATGAAAATGGCATTTGTAAAGCCTTGCGTGGGTTACTTCCCTTTTAGCCATCTAGGTTTCCTAGCTTTTGTTTGAACCCACTTTGTGTTCAGTTAGAAATAATTTTCTCTTGCTTCTTGAAAATTAACTTTCTCCTTTTATAGTTATGTCACAACTGACAAGTTTATATACTGAAAAAGATAAATCATCTATTATACGTGGAAGAGTATCAATTACTGAAAGTTCATTTGCATCTCCACCATGTACCGACGCCACATCTCCACCATGCACCGGTGCTACATCTCCACCATGCAACACCACTCAGCACCAAAAGGGCTGACCAACAACGAACACCAATTACCAACACCGCCGAAGGGACCGCCCGCCCCCTTCCTGATTGGGGGTCACACTTTGAAGAAGGTACGCAGCACTAGCACATTAGCCCCCATAAGTTGGTATCGTTTCCACATGAAACAATAGATTACAATTTGGTAGGCAATGGCATAGAAAGTACCTGTAATCTCTCTTTTTTTAGTGTAAATAAATTTTTACGCAAAACTGGGGGTGGCACCCCATCTCCCATGTACGTTCGCCCTTGATCTTTTCGTGCACAATCATTTTTGAAACTGTTTTGTGTGGCTTTAAAATGTAGAACCTAACAAATTTGAATTAAAGACATGTACATATCTAGAAGTAGAACTTAGGGATAAATATGCAACCAATTAATGAAATAAATTATAAGCATAAGGTAAATTGCACTGACCTCTCGTCAGGTTTTTGACAAATGTATACTATGTTGCACCTTCCCTGTCGTTCTGAAAAATACTTTTTGTTTCCCTACTTTGCAAATTATTATCCTGACTTCCATGGTAGTCTTAATTATCAGTTTTCGAGGTTTTAATGAAAATATGAGACGAATTACACCCTCATTTTTGGAAGCATTTTTTTTTTTTTTTTTGAAACTTCGGAATATTTTTTGGAAGCATTTGACTTACCATCACTGTGAACTTCATTCCACGTTTCAGAAAAAAAAAAAAAAAAGAAGAGAGAGAACTTAATAGTACTCCTTCCGTCCCTTTTTAAGTATCCTGCTTCGTAATTCCAACTTATTAAAAAGACATCATCATTATACCTTTCACATCAACTTTTTCCTCCACTTTCCCTACTTACCCATCATCATTACACTTTTACTCACTTACTTTTTAAAAAGAAATCTACTTTTAGGGATAAAATAGGCAATACACCAACTTTTACCCACTAATTTTACAAAATGGACACTTATTAAGGGACAGCCCAAAATGGAATACTGGACTCTAAAAAAGGGACGGAGGGAGTAAATATTAACAATAACATTAGTAATAATAATCTGATAAAAAAAGAAGAAGTAACAATAACAGTGGTTGAAGTACCTTCAACGAAGCACCAAATTAATCTATATTCAGATTCTGCTGAGTTTGGAAAAAGAACACGAAAATATAAAGTTGCTTTGCGTAATTAATTACAATTGTCAAATTTATTATGTTCCAACTTCCAAGTAAACTGGTTGGTAGGGGGAGAGGAGAAGCTTCTTTTGCAATAAAGATAAAAAAAAAATCAGTACTAATTAACAAAAAGGAAGTTAACTTAAGAGAGAGAAGACTTATCTGCAGAGAAGTGCTGAAGTTAAAACTATATAAAATACAATGTTAAATAGTACTCCTCCGTCTCGATTTGTTTGTTCAATTTCGAATTTCCAACTTATTAAGAGAACCAAATCTAATTCATTGATTTAAAAATTTACATAATCTCATCTATTGATTTTAAAATTGGACAGTCAATTTGGGACGTGTACAAGTCAAAAAGGGGACAAACAAATCGGGACAGAGGGGGTAGTAACAAAGAGACAAATTAAACCCTGTAGTTATAGGGGGAAACGTGGGAACTCTCTGCTAAGCGGGAATTCGTTGTATTATTGCTTATCTACAATAATAATAGAACCCTTTATATAAAATGTAATAAAACAAAAGAAAGTACTACCAGTTGAGAACGAAGTACCAATTTATTGCTGATAAATAAATAAATAAATAACGTAGTCCCAATTTATTTCTAACACATACTTTGTTTTTTCCAATTTTCAATTCAAGTTCAACTTTATACACTTGTTCTGTGGGCCACAATATGCCTCTCAGACCATATATCAGTGCAAGCAAAGCAAGATAAAAACGATGATGTCCATTCGATAGATGCAGGTGATGCTAAAGGCTTAATAGTAATGGTTGTAGTGCTCGTCTCCCTAACAATTATTGTTTTATTGGTCGCATACTGTTATAGACGCATACGATCAAATATTAATCGGCGGTTAATTAACTCGTTTCACGTAGTTCACTACCCCACTGATGCTGGGGTTGGCTTTGGTGCCACCCTGTGTACCATATGTCTAGAAGATTTCATTGAGGGAGGTGGAGTGAGTATACTCCCGATTTGTAAACACAGTTACCACCATTATTGCCTTCGCAAGTTGATGACATCCAGCATCTTTAGATGTCCTGACTGTCGGCAAGAGTACACCGCAGCATGGCGACTGCGTGATTGTTTACCATGAGCTATTGTGCTCACTTATCTATTAGTACTACTAGTATGTTTTTTTCCGTTTCACTTGTAAAGAGTAAATGCAATAAAATTTTCATGATTTCCCGGTAGTTTGACAGATTTTTTTTTTTAGAACAAATACTTGTCGTTTTAAAGGTTTTTTTTTTTTTTTGATCGGCAAAGAGAATTTTATTAGAATCTCAATAAGGGATACATCGAGAAGGATAGGGCGAGAGCATCATAAAAACAATATATCATGTGCAAGCCACAATCCAGGGGGAGAGGAGAGAACCAACCAAGAGTTGGTAGAAAATTAAAAATACAATAAAAGTAAATCAAACTTCAAATGAAGGTCCAACCATGCCAAGCATTTAAATCTTGTGTCTTCTAATACCATCCAAGTGATTCCTCAAGTCTTCAATCGAATAGGAATCAAGCCTGCATCTTCCTTTTACCCAAAAAGCCACCTTGAGTTTGATTAAATCAACGATATTGCTTACCACAGGTTGAATATCCTTGAAGACAAGATCATTCCTAGCCTTCCACACTGACCAAAGAACTGCATATAAAGTGGTATTCCAGCAGGATTCTTCAAGATTTTGAAAAGGATTGGAGAACCAGAATTCAATCAACCCAGGAAGTGCAGAAGGGCAAATCCATGTTACCTGCCACCAAGAAAGAATAGCAAACCAGATATTTGAAGCAAACAGACACTGCAAAAGGAAATGGACAGGAGTCTCAGGGAAAAGAGCACAAAATGGACAGGAACCAGCAGTAGATGGGTGATATTCCTTCTAACAAGAACTGATCTAGTAGCAATTTTTTCCTGAATAGCTTGCCAAACGAAAGCATCGATTATTGCTGGCCCTAAATTTTTCCAAATAGAGTTGAGGCAATTGTTAAGTAGAAAGGTTTGTTTCTCCCAGGTTGTGTAAGCTGAATTTACAGAAAAGAGGCCAGATGTATTCCATTATCCCAAAATCTGGTAGCATTACCAGCATGAACAGAGATTTTGAGACCTTCATAAATTATCTTACCAATCGGGGAGTCTTCATTGCAGATAGAACAAATATCAGACCAAACCTTGGAAGCTCTAGAAGATATAGGCAAAGATGGCCACCATTGTGACTCACCCAAGTTGTATTTTTTAGAGACCAGTTTGACCCATAGAGACTGTTTTTCCGAGCTGAACCTCCACCACCATTTTGCTAAGAGAGCAATGTTATGCTCAATGAGTGTTTTTGTAGCAGGCCGAGCAGAATGGCTCGTTCCATTCCGAACGTGATCTAGTAACCGTGGCCGAAGGTCGGCTACCGTGGCCGAGGGTTCCTCTAATTACGTCTTCTTTTATACTCCATTCCCTCTACCTGCTCGGGAAGGAGGATACGATCGTTTCGATAGCCGCCGAAGGTCCCAGAACATGCTCGGTGCCGAGCATGGCTTGGCCGACGGTCCAGCTCATCCGCGTCAGAACAGCATCCATGGCTATGATGATGGTCGTGACGTCATCTGAACGGTTATGAGAACAATGATGGTGGCACGTGAAGGTGCCAGCTCATCATGAAAACGGTTGCAAAACCCTAAACGTGATGCAACAATGACATCAGCCGACGCGTGTCGAGCGTTGGTGCAATCTTGGGGACCAAGCGAAGGGTTTCCTATAAATATCCCATTATGCCTTCTTGGAAGAGGTACGCACAAAGAAAAACCCTAGCTCCCAATCTTTAACTCTTCCTTGCAAGAAAACTGACTCTTGCACCGGAGGGCCATCCCGGAGAACCTCCGGTGTGGTCTCTTAGTCGTGCTTCGTTTTGCAGGACTGGGAGAAGGAGACGAGAGCTAACCTCGAACCACCATTCAAAAAGGACGAACCACCTAACATGGAGCCCCACAATTTGGTGAACCCGACGTGAACCTTGATTTTCAGATCCACGGCGGCTCCTCCACCACCAGTCTCCTCCTAAGAAAAATGGGCGGAGCACCACCACCACCTCCTCTCTTTCAACCCCTCAGCTCCTCTTTGCACATCACCTCTGAAACCGGTATCAACGCTGCCTCCCCATCTCACCCTCCTGGATTTACTCCTCCAGGCGTAAGCTCTTCCATCCAGCGTCCAGTGGGCCTAAGTGAAGATGCTCTAGCATACGTACAAATGCTAGAACAACAACAAGAACAGACCAACGCCGATGTAGCCATCCTACGAATGGAGATCGAAAAGATTAAGGCCAAAGAACTTCCAACAGTTTCCCACTCTGGATCTCAGGGTCGGCGCCGGAAAGGAAATTTGCCGCCCCCTCCACCTTTGGGTACTGATGCACGGCCAAAAAGAATCTCAGTCCACGACCGCCTGGACCCACCATTGACAGACCATCGAACTGGGGACAGCGCTCGCCTTAGGCAGCAGCTCTCACCAGTTCATAAACGTCTCGGCAATGGTGCGGGACATACGGGCAGAGAAGGACGACGAGAGGGGAGCCCGCATACTGTCTTCTCCAGTTCATCGGCTGGAGACGAATACTCCCAGGGCTCCCAAAGCTACGATACCGTGGAATTCCAAGACAACGATCAGGCTCTCATCCCATACAAATTCGAACGACGAAGAAGCCGAACGCCGAGAAGAAACGGGAAAGGACCCCAGAGCCATCGGATCGAACAGAATGAAGTCCCTCGGGAAAAGGCCTATGAAGGACGAGCAACTAATTCAGTCAGCGCTCGGAGGCTAAACCGTGAAAGAAGCGTAAGTGTCGTCGTTCGGCAAGACGATCGCCCTAGCCGACGAAGAGTTTACCATACCGAAAATCTTCCAGAAGAAGACTACGGGAAGGTCACAATAGAAAAGAGGGAGAGGCGGCAGGATGAGAACGAACGAAAACAAAGAGAACAGGAATGCCGAGCATCAAAGAAGTCTCGAAACGCTCGGGAAGGTCTTCCCCCTCGGCCAACCCACGAGTACCAATTGAAAAAGCTGACAGAATCACCCTTCTCGGCAAAGATCCAAGCCACCTTGCCAAAGCCAGGTCTACATCTTCCAAAATTCCAGAAGTTCGATCCCAGCACGACCGAGGCATACACCCATCTCATCAGCTACAGAAGCACCATCTCATGCGTCACCGACGATGATGCCATCATGTGCAAAGCATTCCCCTCAAGTCTTGGGCGCCTCGGCTTGCTTTGGTTCAACCAATTGGAGGCTGGATCGATCCATAGTTTCAAAGAGCTTGAAAGAGCTTTTAACTATCGGTTCATCACTAGCAACAAGCAAGCTAAGGAAGAAGATGCCTTAGCCCAGATGAGAAAGAGGCCCGGCGAGACGCTTCGGAAGTATGCCGAACGTTACTGGCAGCTGTTTAACGAGATACCCGGTGTTGATCAATACTGGGCGGCAAGGAATTTTAAGAATGGTTTGGAAACTGGAAGCAAGATCTTGGATGAGCTGGCAATAAGGGCGCCTCATGGAATGAATGAGCTAATGAGGACGGTAGAGCAGTTCTGTTCCTACGAAGAGTTCCTCGCCGAGCGAGAACTCCAAGGAGGACAAAACTCAATTATACCTCAAAGCCTTCATGTCCCCACGCCCCAAATCGCACCACCGAAGCCTGTGGTCGCTGTCCAGCCAAAGAAGCAGGTCAACACAGTCAAGGTGGCAGACAAAAAGGGGCCGAAAGCTCATGACTATGTGGCTGAAACTACGGTTTTCAAAGAGCCAATTTATTTCCTCCTCCGTACGATAGAGAGGGAACCGTTCTTTGTCTGGCCGAACCCTCCCAAATTGAACACCGAAGAAGGAAACAATAACAATCGGAAGAGATGCTCGTACCATAATGAGCTCGGTCATTACACCACAGCTTGCGCTCCCTATAAGACACTTTTGGAAAATCTGGCGGCACAAGGACTTCTTGACGATCATATCGATTGGACAAAGACGCCGAGGAGACAGCCGAACGCTGTCGGACAAAACCTTATTCCGCGACCAGTCGGAGTAATCAACGTTATTCATGGATCAACAACAAAGGAGGCAGCAAGGCAGCTTCGGCAAGAGCTTGTCAAAGCTGAGAAAGTTACCCAAATTTTTTCCATCAATCGTGCTCCAAAAAGGGTCAAAATGCTTGAGCATCCTTGGTCAATCACATTCACCGAGCAAGATTTACAGCGTGTCCAAACACCCCATAGCGACGCTCTGGTGGTCACAATCCAAATCTCAACTCACTCTGTCAAAAGGGTGTTGATTGATCAAGGAAGCTCAGCAGAAGTAATGTACCTGTCTCTCTTTAAGGAACTCAAAATTCCTGAATCGTGCCTTCTCCCCGCTGAAGTTCCTCTGATCGGATTCAGTGGCACTCCCGTTTGGCCTCTTGGACGGATTACCCTCCCTGTTGTTACAGGCTCGGTTGCTTCTAATTTAGAGTTTGTCGTTGTGGACGCGCCGAGCCCATACAACGCGATCCTCGGCCGAAATTGGCTTCATTCAATAAAAGCCGTCGCCTCAACCTACCACCAGGTGGTCAGGTACATCGGCGCCAACGGTAGACAAGAAGACCTATTTGGAGATCAATTACAAGCCAGACAGTGTTACGTCTCGGCCATTGGAAGGTCATCATGCACCAGAAGAGTACATTGGGTTGAAGTCCCTGACAAACCTGTTCTTGAAGACGTCGGATCTCTTCCTGAAGAGAAATCAGTTGAGGATCTTACCAAATTCCCTCTTAACGAAGATGCATCACGTTATTTCATGCTCGGCGCTGGTCTATCCCAAGCCGAGAGTGAAGAAACCTTGCAGTTCCTAAAAAGTAACATCGAAGTTTTTGCATGGACCCCGTACGAAATGCCAGGCATTGACCCAAAGCTTATCCAGCACTCCCTCAAAGTTTCAAAATCAGCAAAACCTGTAATTCAGAAGCCTCGGCGGTCAGCCAGCATTCATGCCGACGCAGTTAATGAGGAAGTCGGCAAACTCCTCGAGGCGGGCGCCATCAAAGAAGTACAATACCCCACTTGGCTCGCAAACCCTGTGGTGGTGAAAAAGAAGAATGGAAAATGGAGAGTTTGCGTGGACTACACCAACTTGAATGATGCTTGTCCGAAAGACTGCCTTCCCCTTCCAAAAATTGATCAACTGGTAGATGCAACAGCGGGTCATGCTCGGCTGAGTTTCTTGGATGCTTACCGAGGTTACCACCAGATAGCCATGGATCCCGACGACATGGAGAAGACGGCATTCATCACACCCAGGGGCCTCTTCTGCTACCTAGTTATGCCGTTCGGCCTTAAGAATGCTGGTGCCACATTCCAAAGAATGGTATACTTGTTGTTCGGAATCCTCATCGGCGAAATCATGGAAGCTTATATCGACGATATGGTGGTGAAAAGTCTCAAGGCTGAGAATCACCTCTCTCATCTTGCCGAAGTCTTTGCAATCTTGAAGAAGCACAAGCTACGGCTTAACGCCGACAAATGTGCCTTCGGAGTCAGCTCAGGGAAGTTCCTCGGCTACTTGGTTACTCGGCGCGGTATCGAGGCAGATCCGAACCAGATCCTAGCTATTCAGCAATTAAAACCACCGTCCACTCCTCGGGAAATTCAGAAGCTCACTGGGATGGCAGCGGCTCTCAACAGGTTTATCAGCCGCTCGTCGGATAAGTGCCATGTCTTCTTTCAAACGCTTAAGAAGCAAAGCCGACGAAGTTTCAAGTGGACGGAAGATTGTGATGCAGCCCTTGCCGAGCTGAAGTCTTATCTCAGTTCGGCCCCTCTCCTTGTCAAGCCGGTAGCCTTCGAAACTCTTCATCTCTATCTAGCTGTCTCTCCACACGCTGTTAGCTCGGCACTTGTCCGAAGGGAAGGCCTTGAGGACCAACCAATCTACTTTTCTAGCCGAACCTTGCTCCCGGCACAAACTAGATATCTGCCACTGGAGAAGCTTCTTCTAGCATTGGTTACAGCAGCTCGGAAATTGCTCCCTTATTTTCAAGAGCACCCCATCATTGTTCTCACGGAGTTTCCACTTAAGAACCTCTTGAGGAAGGCTGATCTATCTAGCAGAGTATCTCAATGGGCGGTCGAATTAGCAAATTTTGATATCCACTTTGAGCCTCGAACTGCAATCAAGGCACAAGTATTGGCAGACTTTATTGCTGAATTCACCCCTGGAAGCCCGGACGAGGAAACACTGGTAAAGCCTAATTACGGGATGCTGGAACAACAAGAGGCTCGGAAAGTTTGGAACTTATTTAGCGGAGACGTTTGGAAGTTGCACGTGGACGGGGCATCCAACAGCAACGGCTCGGGCGCAGGGGTCGTTCTTGTAAACCCTTGTGGCGTCCTTCATGAAAGTGCTATCACAATCAACTTCCAAGCTACAAACAACGAAGCCGAATATGAAGCTCTGCTTGCTGGTCTCCGAGCCGCGGCTAGTTTACAAGTTGAAGATCTACAAGTATTCTGCGACTCTCAGCTGATCGTCAATCAAATAACAGGTGATTATGAAGCTCGGGACCCAAGAATGATTAAGTATCAGGCTACCGCTCTAGAGCTAATCCGAGGGTTCAAAGGATTCCGAATCGAACAGATCAACAGAGAGAACAACGCTCATGCCGATGCTCTTGCTAGTCTTGCCTCGGCAAGCAAAGCATCTGAATACCGACATATCAGCCTCGGCGAGATCCTTGAGCCGAGCTTTGAAGTATCGGAAGAAGTATACAACATTTCCCTCGGCCCAAGTTGGATGGATGAAATCATCTCATTTCTCAAAGATGATACTCTTCCCTCTGACAAAAAGGAGGCCCACCGTGTACGCAGCAAAGCAGCCTACTACTGGATCTCTGAGCTCGGCCAACTATACAGGAAAAGCTTCACTGGGCCATACCTTCGGGTAGTTCACCCAACCGAGGTCCCGATTATTTTAACCGAGCTCCACTCTGGCAGCTGCGGTTGTCACTCTGGCGGCCGTTCCCTATGTCAAAGAGCTCTAAGTCAAGGATACTTTTGGAAAGGAATGAAGAAGGATTGTGAAGAAGTGGTCAGAAGGTGCAAGCCTTGCCAACTTTTCTCCCCCATACCAAGGCAGCCCGCTCAGTCACTCCAACCTATCACTAGTCCATGGCCCTTTGCTCAGTGGGGCTTGGATATAGTAGGCAAACTTCCAACTGCCCCTGGGGGCTTCAAGTTCTTGATCACTGCAACGGATTACTTCTCCAAATGGGTGGAAGCCGAACCGTTAGTCACAACTACCGAAACTGACGTTCGGCGATTCGTTTGGAAGAACATTGTCACAAGGTTCGGCGTGCCTTATGCTATTGTATCGGATAACGGCTCACAATTCGTCGGTAAGGAATTAACTGGACTCTGTGCTGAATTTGGAATTAGATTCTTCAATTCAACCCCATCCTACCCCCAGGGCAACGGCCAGGCCGAAGCCACTAACAAGACTGTTTGCGCTGGCATCAAACGTCGGCTGGACTCTAAACGAGGAAAATGGGCCGAAGAACTTCCTAGGGTCCTCTGGGCCTACCGCTCCACCCCCAGACGCTCTACCGGCCAAACTCCCTTTGCAATGGCTTTCGGCATGGAGGCTGTCATACCACTGGAATCGAAGTTCCCGACCCTGCGCACCGAAACCTTTGATCTAGAATCTAACAATGATGCAGTGGCAACCGAGCTAATCTTAGCCGAAGAAAAACGAGACGATGCTCAGCTCAAGTTAGCCAACTATCAGCAAGAAGTCGCTCGGGGCTACAATCGAAGAGTAAGGCTTAAGAAGTTCAGAACCGATGACTGGGTCTGGAGGAAGGTTGTCCGAGCCAATCAAAAGACAAAATTCAAACCAAATTGGGAAGGACCCTACAGGGTGATTAAAGAGGTCGGCAATGGCTCGTACAAGTTAGAAGACAAAGATGGAAGGGAAATTGAAAATCCTTGGAATGCTCTGAACCTCAGGAAGGCCTACCTCTGAACACTCTCGTCGGTCGCACTCTATCACACCACCTATCAAGTCTATTACTTTTCCCTTACCAAAGTGCTGTACTTGTCTTGGCAGTCTTTTTAATGAAAAGTATCTCCTACTTCTGGAGTATCAGTGTTCTTCATATTTGATTACAATGATTCAAAATTTCAATCAGTACAAGCTCGGTATTCTAAACAGCTACAGCTACGTTCGGATTTCTTTACTGCAAACACGATTATGGCTCGGATAATTCGATTTCCAGCCACAACTCGATTAAACAAATTGGTTCGGCGATGACCACCCTTAGAACATTTACTTAACATATTGCCTTGGTACAAGGCTGGCATTTTGAGCCGAGCCTTATACCAGCATTGGGGCTGTTTCAAGTAAATCATAAACAACTCGGACAACTTAAAGTCCAAACAGAAAGCAATAGATGAACTCGAAAGTTTATCCTTAGTACGGCTATGTTCATAATTTGACTTGAACTAAATGGCCACATCAAACAATTACTCTACCTATTACCTTGGCATAAGACTGGCATTTTGAGCCGAGCCTTAAACCAAAGTAGGGGCTATCATGAGTAACTATCAAAACTTTCAAAGCAAGCCAAGGTTGCTTAACCTTCGGCAGCCAAAATCAGAAAATATTTCTAAGGCATGAAGAAATATTCAGTGCAATAACAAAGTTGAAAATTTTTCTAAGTCATTAAAACACAAACTTGAACTTGAAATTCAGAATCTCCTACCAAGAGGGCTCGGCTTAGTAAAACGTTCGATGCCGACCCCCTTTAAACTATTACATCTGGCATGGCAAAATCCCAAATGTTCGGTACCATCCAGTCCAAAAGCATAGTTCAAAATACTTTGAAAACAAAATAAAAACCTAGGGGAAATCCTAAACTGGGGTATCTTGAGCAGCCTTGTTTTGAACCTCGGCATGGCTCTCATCTCCTCCAGCCTTCTCCTGAGAATTTGCCACAGCCGCTTCAGCCATCTCTTCATCTTCATCGTCATCTTCAGGAGGCAACGGTAGGCACTCATCCTCGGTATACGGAAGCTCCAAATCAGGCACGGTCGGCTCCGGAAGTTGCTTTAGAAAGCCAGAATCGGCCTGAATGGCCATTACAGCAGCCATCGCCTCGGCTCCTGCAACATAACCCAGCTTGACGAAGTCAGGAAGCCGAGCCTCGAGCTCGTCATTCACCATCTTGTGAGCAATCTGGGTGTACTCCAGCGCGGCTCGGTTTATTCCGGCCTCATAGCCTTTGGCGTCGGCAGCCTTGAGCTTCTCTTTTTCTTCTGTCCTCATCCGAGCAACATTGGCCTCGGCAGCTGCCTTAATGTCGGCAAGCTCCTTCTTCAGCTTTTCCACCTCTGCTTCAGCATCCTTTGATTGCTGATCAGAGATCCTCCACTTGGTTCGGTAGGAATCTCGATCAGACCTGTATCGCTCTCGCTCGGCAGTAACTTTGGTGGCCTTGTCATATGCTTTCAAGGCAGCTTGCCCAGCCTGGCAATAATACAGAAGAAAAGACTTTCACTAAGAGGTTCCACTGTTAGTTGACAATAAACAAAGCAGAATGCAAATGATACCTGCACCAGATGAGAACACATCTCACCAAAACCCGGAAGAAGGTCGGTTGGAACTTGATCGTAATCCCTCGGCAAAGCCAGCCCTCTCAGAAGTGTGATAGCAAGGTTCGGCTCCTCCTTAACCGAGTCATTGTGAAGCAGAACCCTGCCATCAGGCATAGTGTATGAAGGGCTGAATTGGCGAAGGACAGCGGCCTCGGTGGCTGGATCAGTAAGATCAATGTGGGGTTCAACCAAATTCCCCTGATCCTTTGTTGAAGGGGCTTGAAGAGTGTCAAGAGGCACGGGTTGTGAGATGGTCGGCAGAACAACGTCCTCTGACGTCTTCTGTCTCTTCTCCCTCTGGCTTTGCTGCTCGGAAGAGCTTCGGCTTCGGCCAGGATTAGCCGTCTTCGTTGGAATCGCAGGCCTTGGAATGTTCCTTCTTGACATATCTTCGAAAGAGGGCTGGGGAAGTTCGGCAGAATCAAACGGAGTAAGCCACTCCTCTGCTGTAAATCCGATCTTCGGCAATCTCACCCCTCCTTGTTGCCTCTTCTTTCGGAGTCCGACAGAAAAGGAATCTCCTCTCTTCTTTTGAACAGCCTCGGCAGCGGGAGCACTGGATGTCTTCTTCTTGCTCTGAGCTACCTCCTTTCCTTTCTCCTTCCTCCTCAGCACACCTTTGTAGGAGGGTCGGTAATCAAGAAGGGTCGGAGCGTGTCGACAAACCTGGGCAAGCAGCGTCTCGTTTTCCTTCTCCCGAGAGTTGGTGTTGAGTACCTTGGAAATAGGGCCGAGCTCTGCAAAAAAACGTAGCAATTCAAGAAATACCCAAAGCAGAAGAGAAGAGAAAATAAAGCGTAATAGATAACTTAAGCACGTTCGGTCAAGTTACCTCTTGTATCAGCCACTTTTGGAACGGCGAACCGACGAAGTCCGTCGCCGAACTCAAAGTTTCCATGCACTTCAAGGTAAAAGTCAGCCCATTTGTCGGTGTCCGAGAGACCGTCTATCAGAGGCTGCTTTTTGGGACGCGTCGACAAATACCGACGGCCAGATTTCCCGTGTCTGGACATGGTATATGTGAAAAAGAGGTCCGTCGGGGTAAAGTCTAAATTGTGACTCTCGATCAAGGCAATCACCGACATAATGATTCGGTAACTGTTGATTGCAAGCTGGTGGGGTGCTAAACTAAATTTCCAAAGAATTTCCCTAAGGAAGGGGTGAATGGGGAACCGAAGCCCGGCCTCACAAATGGCCATTAAAGGCACGGTTATATGTTCGGGACGGTGATCCCTATGGTCTTTTATGTCTGTGCTTCTGACTCTATGAATCAGAACATCCTCGGGAATGTTGTATTTCGTTCGGAAAGCTGCATACTCTCCAGGGCTGCCGCTGAAATAATGAGCATAGGGACATAACAAGCCCTTGTCGAAAAGGTCGGCATCGCTTACAACCGATGTCGAAGCCTCGGCTCCTGACATAAGCCTTGACTTGGCTTCTTGACCCACTTGTGGGTCGGTTTCGGATTGGGTTTCTGGAGAGAAGCTTATCTCAGGCTCCGTAAGGAAGTCGTCGGCAGCGTACTCATAATTTCGCTCGGCGTTGGAATCGTCGGACACAGGAGAAGTTGCCGACATCCTTGTTGAAGAAGATACTACCGCTCGGCTATTCCTCAACCTACGCCACTCGATGAGTTCGCTGAGGAACTGACGATCGGATTCGGTTTCCGAGCAACCCGAGTCTGAAGACACGTCGATGACCTCGTGAGCCAGACCTAGGAAAAGAACAAAGGGGAGTTAAGCTATTGAAATATTCGTCGGCAAATGAAGCCGTTTGGAAGTTCGGTTCATCTTATCGGCTCACGAGTCATATTCTGATCTATACTGGGCTCGGTACTCCTACAAAGACTCCCTACGTTCGGCAAAATAAGAGTGTTGGGGAACGTTCGGTAATTTACCCCAACAAATAAATCGTTCGGCTGAGCCCCAGATGTCCTATGGGGGCTCGGAAGAACAGGATGAGTTCAGGGATGAACATCATCGTTCTCCCCAGAAATCCACTATTCACTAAGTACAAAAAACCCCAGAGTCATCCCAAAAACCCAGAAAATAAGCATGGAAAGCAAGAGAAAGAGTAAAACGATAAGAATCGATGACATACCTGGAGATTTCAGTTGATTTGGGGCTTGAAGTTGAGGATTTGGATTCAAGCTGAGCTCTGGAACGGAAACGAAGAGAGAGAAGGTCCAAGCGCTAGAGAGAGAAAGTGCAGAAGAACTTTCTCTCTCCTCCCTCACCGGTATTTATAGACAAAGCAGGCCTTTTCGAATTTCCCGCCCATCATTTCACCGCCGAACCCTTCGCCAACCTCTATGTGACACGTGGCGACTGGAGCCCTAACCCATGCCAGCCGTCTCCTCGTCTGCCTAGATGTCTTTTCAACTGACACACCCGTTCGAATACTCGACAGCTGTTACCCAATGTGGGGCTCGGATTCTTCTGCCGAAGGCTAAAGCTCGGCCAAGTTTTGAATCAACCCATACCGAGTGAAAAGCTTCGGCACGGGTTGAGGGGCTATTGTAGCAGGCCGAGCAGAATGGCTCGTTCCATTCCGAACGTGATCTAGTAACCGTGGCCGAAGGTCGGCTACCGTGGCCGAGGGTTCCTCTAATTACGTCTTCTTTTATACTCCATTCCCTCTACCTGCTCGGGAAGGAGGATACGATCGTTTCGATAGCCGCCGAAGGTCCCAGAACATGCTCGGTGCCGAGCATGGCTTGGCCGACGGTCCAGCTCATCCGCGTCAGAACAGCATCCATGGCTATGATGATGGTCGTGACGTCATCTGAACGGTTATGAGAACAATGATGGTGGCACGTGAAGGTGCCAGCTCATCATGAAAACGGTTGCAAAACCCTAAACGTGATGCAACAATGAGATCAGCCGACGCGTGTCGAGCGTTGGTGCAATCTTGGGGACCAAGCGAAGGGTTTCCTATAAATATCCCATTATGCCTTCTTGGAAGAGGTACGCACAAAGAAAAACCCTAGCTCCCAATCTTTAACTCTTCCTTGCAAGAAAACTGACTCTTGCACCGGAGGGCCATCCCGGAGAACCTCCGGTGTGGTCTCTTAGTCGTGCTTCGTTTTGCAGGACTGGGAGAAGGAGACGAGAGCTAACCTCGAACCACCATTCAAAAAGGACGAACCACCTAACATGGAGCCCCACAGTTTTGATACTCAAACCTCCAAATTTCTTGTTTCTTGTAATAGACTCCCATTTTACCAAATGAAGTTTCCTTTTATCCAAAAGAATCACCACAAAGGAATTGTCGTTGGATTCTCTCAATTGTTTTGGCAACAGAGGGAGGCATCTTGAAAAGGGACAAGTAATAAGTTGGGAGAGAAGAGAGTGATGAATTAATGAGTGAAATCCTGCAAGCAAATGCAATGTGCCTTCTCCTCCACACATATAAACGTTTTTTCATTTTGTCAATGATAGGTTGCCAAGTTTGAGCTTTCCTTGGATTAGCTCCTAGAGGTAGCCCAAGATACTTCATGGGCAGAGAACATTTTTTGCAGCCCAGGATTTGAGCAAGGGTTTCCACTTCCTGATCATTGATCTTGATACCACACAACATGCTTTTAGAGAAGTTGATTTTCAGACCTGATAATAGTTGAAAGTACCTCAGAATTCTTTTTACGTCGAGGATTTCATTTCTGTCATTATTACATAAGAGAATGGTGTCATCAGCAAATTGAAGGTGAGAAATAATCATGCCATTTCTGCCCACTTGAACCCCTCTGATCAGTCCACAGGATCTAGCTCTTTCCAAGAGAATGTTGAGAGCCTCAACCACAATGTCAAACAAAAATGGAGAGAGAGGGTCTCCTTGTCTAAGACCCCTAAAAGATCGATTTGAATTCAGATGATGGTGATCCATTGATAAGGACAGAAGGATAAGAAGATGAAATGTACTCAAGAATCCAGTCACACCTTTCTGACCAAAGCCCAGATTTTTCATCATTGATATTAAAAATTTCCAATTTACACAATCAAAAGCTTTCTCAAAGTCCAGTTTCAAAATGAGGCCTCCACCTTGTTGTCTCTTCCAGTGATCAATGATTTCATTAGCCATAAGGACACCATCAATAATTTGTTTTCCACCAATGAAGGCAGACTGTGATTCACCAATGATAGTGGGCAATGTAACTTTCAGTCTGTTAGATAAAACTTTGGAAAGAATTTTGTTCAAAAATCCAACAAGACTGATAGTTCTAAACTCGTTGAAGGAACTGATAGGTTTAAACTCGTTTTAATGTAATTTAATGTTCCACCACTTTTGCCCCGGTACGTAGTTATTAGCGTTTTGCCTGTTCGATTTCGATGCAAGGGCCGGGACATAAAAAATTAACAGTGGGATGAAAAAACCAACAGTGGAAACTTTTTCCTATTGTCCTGTACATTAGTGATTAAGAAATTTTCACAACAATAAAAAAGTAAAGAAATGAAGAAAAAGATAGGTTTCAAGGAGTATTTGACATGTTAAAAGATATGAAGAAAAAAGTTAGGAATGAAGGGGAAGAAATGCGCATTTATGTGTATATACATATATTTATACATGCATAGACCCTTGGAGAGAGGTCAATGCATGAAGGGAAAGAGAAGCACAATTATGTGTCGTTAACAAAAACCTGAGGGTGAGTTTTGTGGGTGTTTTGTGTGGAGTACTTCTATATCTCGGTAGGACTCTGCAAGGAGTTTGGAGGGTAGGTCATTCCATGTTAGAACCTCTTCGCCTGCTTCGCTATTCTCTCTTTCAAGAAGAATGTGCCTTCGATGTACTCTCGATCTTTATTATCAATGAAATCTATCCTAAACTTTGGCAAAAAACAAAAAAAAAACAAAAACCGGAGGGGACATTTTAGTTATTGTTGGAAAACTCAGGAGAGATAAGTAAAATTTACCCTAAATGTTTGCAGTTTGGGGCTCAAGGTTTAAAAGTATTTTGGCTTTTCAAAATTCTTAATTAATACAGAGAAATTTAGCACAAATTTCCAACTCAATTAGATTTATTTATAACCATATCTTTGAATGCTATATAGAAATGTATACGTAGCTTCCATGTTACACCTCCTAACTCCTAATATCATAAAACTAACAAAAGTTTCCACATGCATTTCTCCATGTTCATGTCAATATGAATTGCTTCATAACTACAATTTTCTTTTTGCATTTTTTTTGAAATGGAAAAAATATTATAATTTTCTTTTTGCTTTTTTCCATTCTGTCTTTCTTATTCATACGATGAAGTCAGATTACATGTTGTTATCCAAGTTGATAACTTCAAAAGTACTATATTAAACTTGAGTACTCTTCCCACCAGGACCCCCATAAACGAAATAATGTCCATATTGACCCCCTACGTTTCCTCTATCCACCACTTTATACAATTTATTGTTGTCAGAGAACTCTTCTGTGTTATCAACATCCACAGTCTGACCATATTCATTGAGCACATTAACTAGCCTGAAGAATGCATCAAATTTGGTGGTGCCTATCGGATAATAGCCCCCGCCCATTGGTGGTGTAGTTGAGCCCGGTGGACCAAATGCCTCGCCTCCCCATTCCACATGATTAGCCAAGTCTCCTAATCCGGTAAATATTCTCTTCGGCCAAAATCCAATCTCAGAATAGTTATCTCCATCTAAGAGCCACCAATTTCCATTAGCTTTGTCCTGATATGGGTAGTAGTGGTGGTATCAAGAAATTTGGTCAATGCATGTGAACAAAATGTAACTAAGAAATACAGAGAAAATATAATATTTTCTCTATTAACCACCATTCTATATACTGTTAAACAATTCAAAATCAAAATGGAATTAGATCTCCTACATAGAAAAGAAACGGGGACAAGTTAAGCAAATGAAATAGAAATATCAGTAAATGATGTAGATAGAAATATGAGGAAAAATTAAATAGAGTGACGAGCAAATTTTACTTTGAATTCTAAATTAGGGACTAACAATTTGCAACATCTTAAATGAAATCGCAAACAACTAACTTGAAATAGATGGAACAAGATTTTAAAATTTTTAACAGTGTGCCTTCAATGGAATGGAATGATTAAGTTAACCACTGGTGTGGATTGGCCGCAGACGCCTTAGTGTAGCTACACCCACGAATATAAGGTTCCAAAACTAATACTCCCTCCGTCCCTAAATAAGTGTCTGACGCGCAAATCTATGCCTTCAAAAAGATGCATTTGTTTCGTTAAAAGAATCAAATTTTTTTCACAAATCAATAGATAGCAATAAGTTCTATTAAATTGTGAAAAAAATTAAATTTTGTAATGAAAAATATGCATATTTTGTAAGACCTAGTTTTGCTCGCCGAACACTTATTTAGGGACGGAGGGAGTAACACAAAGAAAAATATGTCTGAAATGACATCATAACTTTTACCCTGGCGATGTAGGTTTGCATGATGAATCGTTGTCCACCAGGAACACTAACATTGTAAAAAACTGATTCAAGTGGTTCATCTGATTTCACTATAACAAATCCAGGACATCGAGTATTGAAACAATGAGATTGTCCAGCCTGCCAAATGTACAAATGGAGAATTAACAAGTGTAAGAAATGTTTGATACACAAATAATTAATGTCGACATGCCGCCTAAGTTGCACATATAACTTACATCCAAACGTATAAAGAATCGAGTGCGAGTATCACCATACAACGAAGGATCAACCTGAGACAAATAATAAAACAGTAACATCGAAGAAGTTGCTGATCCAAAAAAAGTCCAACGAAGAAGTTTTCATCACCGGATATGAATTGTTCAAATCTTAATTTACACAATAAGGGGAAAGGAATTAAAGTTGGTCAAGAAATGAAATGAGCAGAGGAGAAAGAATTACCCTCCACCCAGCTTCTATGCTATCAGGACCATTTTGAATCTTCACTTTTGCTGCACTATACTGCCTACCATCAACATGCGGATTGTGTAAACTAATTATTGCTCCAGCTCCAAAAAACTTCTTTTTTGAATCAGCTCTTGTTCGAATTACGGCATTCTGAGCAACAATATCAATACAAAAATTATGCAAATTAAATACTCCCTCCCTCCGTCCCAAATTGTTTGTCCGGTCCGCAAAACGATAACTTAAAAATAATACAACTTTTTAAAGAAAAAATTCAAACTTTTTTCACAAATTAATAGAACTCAGTGATATCTAGTAAGTTATTAAAAAACTTTTGAATTTTTCTTGCAAAAATCGTATTATTTTTAAGACTCCGTTTTGCGGACCGGACAAACATTTTGGGACGGAGGGAGAGTAACAATATATTCAGTATGACTGCCTTCCTTTTCGTCATTCCTGTTTGGTATTCTGCATAATGTGGGACAATGACTATGTATGTATGCATCAATGTATGCTAAGTACCTTAATACTATTACTTTTCAAGTATTATATGTTGAAGCTTCTAGAAGAAATACGGAGTAAGATTTTAAGAACAAGGTAAATATTGAGGGCAAGCACAACTCTAGTAGAATTGAGTCTATGAAGTACTAAAAAAATACCTCTCTTCTGAGGACAATTTTTCTCATTGGAAGGCTCCGGATCAGGGATGTTACAAGATCAATTGCGACGCAGCAGTTACAAGCCAAGGAGGGGATGCTGTGTTTGCCTCGGTTCTTAGGAATTGGAAAGGCAGTTTGGTGGATGGAAGAGTTGGTAGAGCAAAGGTAGCTAGTCCTTTACAAGGGGAGTTGCTAGCTATTCGATTGGCGTGTGAAATGGCCCGAGCTCTTGGGATCTCAAAGGCTTGCATCGAATCGGACAACCATCAAGCTATCAAGTTAAGTGTGAATGAGTTGGATCCGCCGTGGGAGGTGCTGGCTTTAGTCTCGGATATCAGGCAGCTTAGGGAGTTCATGGGGCTGAGCTTTTCCTGGGTTAGGAGAACTGGAAATCAGCTTGCTCATACTGTGGCCAACAAGGCTCATAGGAATTTGCTTCCATTAAGTTGGGTGGCTGCGCCCCCGTTTTTTATCTCTTCTGTTGTAAATAGAGAGTCTTCTTCTGTTTTGTAGCCCTGTGGGCATAGTTTTGACTATCAAAAAAAAAAAAAAAGTACTAAAAAACGGCTAAGTGGGCCATCGTGCCTGTGTCGTACACGCAAGGCACACACGACAAACCGGGGACATGGGTTGATATGTAGAAAGTCGTGTGAAACTAATTTTTGAATTCTAAGACTAGGACACCTCGGGGATGAGTGTCTCAAGTTAGAGGCGGGTGGGGACACGTAGAGGTCAAATCGGTCAATTTGTAATTTTAAGAACTTGTTTTTACTGTCAACTTATAAATAAAATCCTTGTTTGAATTATGATGGTCAAAAGTGATCAATAGGTAAGAATCGAAAAGCGTACGTAGTAGTATTACGTATGGTAACTTCTCTGGTACTCATATTTTGTTTTGATGAGATAATCATACCAATAACAAAGTATAGATGGCAAGAAATCCTTGTAGTTAGCAAGAAATGATATCTTATCTTCCATAATGTTTCAATGGAAGTGGAAGATCTGAGTGATTTGGTAAAAGACTACAATGGCCTTTTGGATTAAAGGAAGGCATGGCATGAAGGATTATTCTGTAGAGGACTTCAAGAGGAGCTTAGATGGCATCAGGGAGGATTAAAATTTAGAGCATGGATCTCTCTTTGTGATTGTTTTTTTATTTTGTCCAATACTTTATTGGATGTTTGTTTCCTTGGATCTGGGTGTGAGCATGATCATAGTCTCTAAGGCATAGGTGTCAATCTTGTTGGGATCGATGTATGTCTTTAGTGTTGATGCACCCTCGGATCTTGGCAGAATCTACGTCCCTTTCGAGTTTTAATAAACTTATCTATTGCCAAGCAAAAAAGAAAAGTATAAATAAAACCCTTGTCTTGAAACGCTTCTTGCAATTCTTACTGCAACATGATTAGGAATAACTTACGTGAGCACCAGGGGTGTGATATTCTAAAGGTGTGATTCTTGAAGCAACTCTTTCTCTGATGAGATCTTCTTTAGTGAGTCTTCTAATAGGGACTGTTCCAACAGGGCAGCCTCCGCCTTTTAGCTTTACACTTGCGGGTTTAGTAAACTTTGGTGATGCATGATATCTTGTTCCCCTATTTATTGAAATAGGTTTCATCTGCAATTAAAATCATTCTAATCGAATAAGTGATCGATCTAATAAAGGTATGCTAGATAGAGAATATATAGATATAACAAACCTGATAATGGAAAGTGTGATTCTTTAGCAAAGGGTGATCGAATGCGGGCTGTTTGTAGAAATCCACACAATCAATTATATCTCCATAATCAGTCTGTACAACATTACAATCCTTGATTAACTATAACTAGCAGCAAACCCATGCTATGTACGGCTAAATAAATTTGCAATTTATCAAAAGTTTTACTTTATCGATTGTGTAAAATATTAAAAAAAAACCATTTTAATAAGTTGTCAAACAACTAAAAAGAGAGATTTGTTCACAAAGTCTAAGTTATCAATTTGAGTTCACTTGTATAGTTTTGACTGCAGGCTTGTTTAGAAGCTCAAGTTGCTTTTCCAATTCCTTGTCTTCCTCTTCAGATACACTCGCGCCTTCTTTGACTCCGTTGTGGCCCACAAGAAGAGAGGACACAATGAGTAGTAGCAGAACGACATGGAAAACAACGGATTGGTCTTGCAAATGGAAATAAAACAGGTCTAATTAGTTTTAAAAGATCAAGATTAAAAAAAAAAAAAAAACAGACAAAAAAAAAAAACACATTGTAAAAATCAACATGAACCGAGGTCTATGATGTTCATGTTGGGAGTTCGACTTACCTCCCCTAAACCCTTAACATGAAATCTATGATGTTTTGTCCTAAAAATAAACAGAAAAAGAATCTCTACATATGGAGAAAATAGCCAATTCGAAAGGAAACCAAATTACGACTGGTAAAAATGTTAATTAGCATGAGAAAATAGCTTAATTGGATTATGAATGCATATAAATATACCTGACATTTGGGTAGAATTAATACTCAACACAGGTGTTCTGGGAGAAAAGGTTGTAGAATCAAATTCTGCCCAGCAATGTATTTATAAGTGTTGTCAATCAATACCTGATTATGCCAACAATCTTATGCATGCAGGAAAAGGTATTCTATCCGACCCAAAATGTTAGTCCACTTTGAGAACAGACACAACTTTTCAGTAAAAAGAAAAAACTAAATCATAATTTTGTAAGATTTTTTCACACCAATTTAAAGAAATAATTGAGCTATTTAATTGGTGCAAAGGAATTAAAATAAATTGGGCGTAGAAATACTTTGTTCTTTATCCAAAAATTGTACAATTTTTTGTAAGAGACAAAAGTTAATTATTAGTGCCACACAAAATGAAAAGAAATTGACACAAGGTAACAGTGCTAGTTGCATGGAAAGAAAAATCCAGAGGATTACGAAAAAATGGACAACAAATTCAAAAAGAAATCTGGATGGATTACGTATAACTACTTAACTAGATTTGGTCAAATTAGAAATAAATCATGTAAGCATGCATGCATTGCGAGGGAAATCTAGACATATAACAGTAGACATGGCCAAAGTACAAGTAAATTTTGTCAGACCATTTTGTTTTTTGTGCCAATAATGTATTTATCAGCGGAATGTTAGTACGTACGTTAGATCACAGAAAGTTCAGAGACTGTCCATAGCTCTGAACCCCGAACCGTCTCTCGCGGAGCTCGAACCATGCCTCCACTGAAGAAGGTGTACCAACTAAGCTAAGAGCTCATTAATTGGTTCACACCATTTTGTTGGCCATGGTGTAAACAGGTAACAAATCAAATTCCTTATTTTCCTGCCTTTTAATTAGGGTTGAAATGTCCAAGACCATGAATAAGTTCATGGTCAATGCAGGCTCCGTTCCGGAAACGGAAAAAAGCCCTTATTTTTTAAGAAGGCAATTTCAAGCTCAAAAATGAGAGGTTTATTGAAATCTAAAAATATACTCTATGGATCTTGTTTGAAAGATCTCATTGAGATCTTTTATACGATGCAAAAAAAATTAAAAATTTATTTTTCATTTACATTATTTTTGAGTTTGAAAATGTGAAATAAGCTGCTTATTTTTTAAGAAGATTTCTGGAACGGGGTCTGATCGATGCAGATTTAACTCATGTGAGAAAAAATGGACACAATGGAGCAATAAAGATGAATCTAGAGAAAAATTCGGGTAATTACAAAGATTTAATTATGTAAATTACTCTAGATTTCGAGGGATTACAAAATATTTGGATAGACTTGAAATACATTACTACGTAAGATGCATTCTGGAGGAAATTTAATTTAGGCATGTTTTGAATGACTATTTAATTGGGATTTCATACAAACTAGAATGACTATTTCTAAAATTTATCCAAACATATGGAGTATGATTTACTAGTAAAAGGGAATTTAAAAAACCCACAGATAGTGGCGGAGCCAGAATTCATAACGGGAGGTGGCACCTAAAAATATTAACATGCTTACCACTTAAAATAGTATAGTATTCTAAATTAACCATTCATAATACCAAAACACATGCACTACAAGAAAAAGAATATTTGATGACGAAATGAGTATATATATGCCATCGACGAAAAAATGCCAAGGTTCATCTAACCGAAAGAGATTAGTTATACTGAAATTGGGATTTCATACAAACTAGAATGATTATTTCTAAACTTTACCCAAACATTATTGAGTATGATTTACTGGTAATTAAATGGGAATTAAAAAACCTAGAGATAGTGGCGGAGCCAGTTAGGATTCAAAACCGGAGGTGGCATCTAAAAATATTAACATGCTTAATTACCACTTAAAATAGTATAATATTCAAAATTACCCATTCATAATACCAAAAAAATTACACATTTTCACATTTAGTTTAATTATTCCGTCATGTAGACGGAAGTAATTTAACGATCCATCAAAATGGAACTCAAATTTTCTTTTCAAATCCAAATATCGTCCGGAGTCATTCTAAACTAAACTTCGAAGGATTTTTTGAAAAGAATGATTTTTTTCTATGGAATTGGACTGAGACTTGCATAAATTCTATAGACCCAAGGTTTAAACCTATTTTGGCATTCAAAACTCATAATGATATAGAGAATTTAGTACATATTTCTGAATAATTTGAAATTGTATATATATTTGGGTGCCCAAATGATGGGTGCTGTGCCTAGTGGGCTTATACGTAGCTCTGGCTTTGCACTGGTCGGTGCGAACTTCATTTTAAAGATGGCTTATAGCATCTTCAATCCTTACCCGACATTTTTTTTTTATAGGCAACAAGATTTTATTAGAACTCGACAAAGGATACATCGAGGGCAGACCAAATGCGAACCACAGAGAATGCGGTACCATAAGAGGCTTACAAAAGAAAGAAAAAAAAAGAAGGGGAAAATGACGGCCTAGGACGTGTTTTGATAATTAATATCCGCCAAGAACATGCTGAGAACATTTGTTAAAACTGAAAATGTCCTTAACGGATATTAATTACTTAAACACGCCGTCATTTTCCCAAAAAGAAGAGAAAAAAACATTCAATAGATATTAAATGGGCCCAGAAACAAGATGGCCCAAATAACATCACTTTCAGTCCTTACCCGACATTTAGCATGCAAATAATTTGTGTCGCTTGATGAAAATTACTAATAATTTTCCTCTGAATCTATTTCACTTATCCTTTTCACTACCGAACACCGTAAAAGGTAAAACATTTTCACATCCAAACATAAAGAGGCTAAGGTAAATTTACACGAACATGGTGTGCGAAATACAGGTTTTGTATAGGTAAATTGGAAAATAGTACGGGTAGGGTTCATGTAGCCTTAGAATTAGTGCCCAATTGGGTGGGCTATTTGGAAGCAATAATTAGGTCCCGTTCACTATAATGATTAATTTATGCACCATAATTTTTTTGTTGTTCTTATTTAAATTTTTTTTGTGTTTATTAGTTTTAGGCTAAACTTTTATGTGATATGAGTGAATAAGGATGAGAGAAACAAAAAAAGTAAAAAAATTATGATTTTTATACAAATGTTTTGAAAAATATCAAAGAAAATGCCCAAAAACTGACTTTTCGAATTTTTATTTGAATATATCCCAAAATACTTATATAAAAGTGATAATTTTGCACAAAAATCCAAACCCCTCTTGCAAAAATCGAAAGCAAAAAAAATCGACCCCGTCAAATCCTCCCTCAAGGAGTCCTCCCGCGACCTCTCCCTCTTCAAGTTCAAGTCGGGCGCCGGCCTCCGCCGCCCCCTTACCCGCACCCCTCTCCACCTGGACCACCTCCACCTCCCTCGCTGACATGCTCATCACCCACCTCAAATCCTCCAGCATCCACGTCCAGCCCAGCGTCGGAGACGAGTTCAGCTCCGCCAGCCTCCCCCTCAGCCCCGACTGGCGCACCGCAACAAACTTCCCCTCCCGCCTCTGCCTCCTCTCCCAGATCACACTGCACAGAATCACAGTCGTAAGTCCACTTAATTCGCATTAAAAAGTTTTTAAAGTTTCTGAAAGAATAATTTGGTTTACTTAATTCAAATTAGAGATCGAGGTACACGCAAAGATTGTGCAAGTCAAATATTGATAAAAAAAATTAGAAAATACAAACTACACGGTAACAGTCAAAACATAACTAATGCTCATCCTTAGCATCTCCACCGTTCACAGAGGTTGGAATCGTTCTTCTCACCGACTCTCAAAAAATCTCGATCGACTTTCCGGCAACATACTACAACATCCAAAATAAATAAAAATAAATAAAAAGTGCCATTGGTGGTTTTTAAATTTTACTGGCTTAGCATTAGAGGTTTTCTGTGGGGATTGTGAAATTCGGCGTAACAATAAAGATTAGCATTAAAGGATTTCTCTGATGACTAATTACTTATCATTTTGGAAAATGCGTATAAAATTTCGTTGTATTTACACACACAGAGAGAGAGAGAGAGTTAGTAAAAAAGCAAAGCCTTTTCTACGAGTTTGATTATGGGTACAATTGTTTGCATGAAGAAGAGAAGAAAATAAAATTTTCTTCGCCGTTCAAAATAAAATTTTCTTCGCCGTTCAAAAAAAAGAAGAAGAGAAGGAATTTTTTGAGGTTTGGAGGAAACTTTTTTTTGGGGTTATCGTTTTTGAGTTGCACTGTGGGTGAGGAGTTGAATTGCTTCCTTATCATTACTATAATTTTCATTTTGCATTTTTCCATTCTGCCTTTCTTATTTCCATAAATATTCATACGATGAAGTCAGATTACATGTTGTTATCCAAGTTGTTAACTTCAAAAGTACTATATTAAACTTGAGTACTCTTCCCACCAGGACCCCATAAACGAAATAATGTCCAAAGTAACCCCCTACGTTTCCTCTATCCATCACTTTATATAATTTATTAATTGTTGTCAGATAACTCTTCTGTGTTATCAACATCCACAATCTGACCATGTTCATTGAGCACTGTTACTAGTCTGCAATATGCATCAAATTTGGTGGTCCCTATCGAAAAATAGCCCCCGTCCATTGGTGGTGTAGTTGAGCCCGGTGGACCAAATGCCTCGCCTCCCCATTCCACATGATTAGCCAAGTCTCCTAGTCCCGGTAAATAATCTCTTCGGCCAAAATCCAATCTCAGTATAGTCATCTCCATCTAAGAGCCACCAATTTGCATTAGCTTTGTCCTGATACAGGTAATGGTGGTATAAAGAAATTTGATCAATGCATGTGGACAAAATCTTAATAAGAAGTACAGAGAAAAAAATTATATTTTCTCTATTAACCACCATACTATACTGTAAACTATTCAAAATCAAAATGGAATTAGATCGCCTACACATAAAAGAAACATGGAGAAGTTAAGCAAATTGAGATAGAAATGTCAGTAAATGATGTAGATATAAATATGAGGGAAAATTAAATAGAGTGACAAGCAAAATTTTACTCTGAATTCTAAATAGGGACTAAACATTTGCGACATGTTAAAATGAAATCGCAAACAACTAACTTGAAATTGATGGAACTAGATTTTAAAATTAACTGTGTGCTTTCAGTGGAATGGAATGAATTGGCGAATACCATTCGTATCAGGCTGGTGAAGGCCGATGGGAGGGCACCTTATCGACTAGGTCAACCACTGGTGTGGATTGGCCGCAGATGCCCAAGTGTAGCTACACCCGCGAATATAAGGTTCCAAAAATAATAACATAAAAGGAAAATATGTCTGAAATGACATCATCTATAAGTTTTACCCTATCAATGTAGGTTTGCATGCTGAATATCGGTCCACCAGGAGCACTAACATTGTGAAAAATTGAGTCAAGTGTTTCATCTGATCTCGCTAAAATAAATCCATGGCATCTAGTTTTGAAACAATGAGACTGTCCAGCCTGCCGAATATACAAATGGAGAATTAATAAGTGTAAGAAATGTTTGGTACACAAATAAATGAACCCTGCTAATCATATAGACATCTGTGCACAGATTTTGTTGTGGGGCCCACTACGGATCCCACAACGATTCAAGCCGTTCTTTAAATGTAAAATATTTTTTCAGGGTTCCTGCGAAAAATCAGCTCAATTTAATACCTATAGGTGTTCGATTCAATCATCTAAATTTTCATTCAGATTTACGGATAATGAAAAGTTAAATGATTAGATCGAGCATCTATAAGTATTGGATTGAACTGATTTTTCGCGTAGACCCTTGAAAATATGTTTTACATTTAATGAACGGCTCGGATAATTTATGTGAGACTTATAGTGGGCTCCACAGTAAAATCTGTGCACAGATCCTACACATAACTTACATCCAAACGTATGCAGAATCGAGTGTGAGTATCACCATACAATGAAGGATCAACCTGAGACAAACAACAAAACACTATGATAACGAAGAAATTGTCGATCGATCCAAAAAAAAGAGTCAACGAAGAAAATTTTCATTACCGGATATAAATTGTTCAAAGGACATTAGTACCCTGCTAATCACACATACATCTGTGTACATATTTTGTTGTGGGGCCCACCATGGGTCTCACACAAATGATCCGAGCCATTCATTAGATGTAAAATATTTTTTCAAGGGTGTCTGTAAAAAATCAACTCAATCTAATACCTATAGATGCTCGATCCAATCATCTAAATTTTCATTCAAATTTTCGGGTAATGAAAAGTTAGATGATTAGATCAAACACTTATAGGTATTGGATTGAGCTTATTTTTTACGGAGACCCTTGAAAAAATGTTAAATTTAATGAACGGCTTAGATCGTTTGTGTGGGACCCGTGATGGGCCCCACAACAAAATCTGTGCACAGATTGTACGCAGGACATTAGATGTCGATGTCCCAACACCTTCCATGGTAATATATTATGTGGAGTCTACAACACAGTAAAAACCCACATAAATGTACAATTAAAAGAGGTGTAGGAGAACCAAGTGCGATGCAAAATCATCGTATATTGTTCTTTGGTAAGACTAAAACCGAGCTGGGGCTTATCAAAATGAGGCCTGGTACAGTATAGAAAACCCGGTCCATGAAAGTGTTCAAGAAAGAAAATGAATTCATGGTCTAGGTTTCCAGTATCCTAATACTTTTGTATCAAATAAATAAAACAGAGCTGGAAACTCCCAGCTGAATAAAATGGGTGTCCTAATTTCATTTCCTCACGGATAACTCGTCACTCACTAGAGTGGACGGCAACAGCATCATGTGCATCATTTGTTGGCATAATGGCATTGGTGTCTTGGCACATGTCTGTCCATGACTCTGTTCCTCAAAATTCTCCACAAATACATATAATAAAAGCATGATACTACAAAAAATTTAACAAAACCCTGCAATTCTAAAGTCAACCCTCCAACCCACTTCAGTTGATGGCTAAGTCGATTTCTTCTTCTTCTTGGTCTTCTGACAGAACACAGGCACATTTTTTTTTTTGGTACTTTAAGGGTGGAAGGAAGCGATCAGCGTAACAACCCTCCTTGGGTACGACTATAGGAGCTCTCGAACCACTAGTGAAATATTTGGTTGAGCCATTAGTTACAGTCTGGGAGAACACGCCGTCACCACGGCACCACCTAAGTACACGTTGGTAAGAGCACAAAATCTCCGATCTCATGCCACTTGCATGACTTGAGCTCGAGTCCTACCTGAAGAAAGAGGGAGGCCTTACCAACGCGGCAACCACCATCGGTGGTACACAGACACTTTTGAAATTCTAATCTTATTTTTCTTACTAATACTAAGAAGAAATGGCATTTTTGTTACTTCCACGGTCCATAGGAAAAAATTGTATAGTTTTTTTTTTAAAAGCCATTCATACATCACAAGCTCATTGGACAAACAGATTTCAGAACAGATACAGGAAAGAACCAAAGCAATCTGAACATTGATCTCAGGTATCTACTGCCGAAGCAGGCCCCACGATAATGCAGGTAAATAAGAACCAATCTCGGTCCAGATAACAGAGGATCTAAAGGGATCCACAGCTCAAACCCGTAAACAAATAAGCATCGTTGAAATCTGAAGGCAAAACAACAAATCAACTAAAATGAAATAGGTCTCCTGGACAAATCACCGGCCTGACCAGGAAGAGAAATGAAAACCACCGGACCACGGCGACCAAAAACGTATTTTCATCCAATCGAAATCTGCTGCAGCCCAAAACGACGCCACCAAACCACCACCAATCCCAAACAACGCCACCACCGGAACCCACCAGCCCAAAAAAAACAGCCATCCGAACACCACGACCACCAACACTGGACCATTCCTCAATAGGCGCCGGGTTATTTGCCCACCACCATCAGCACCCAAACTGGTACAGAACTGGACGGGGGAAACCCGCCGGTAGAAGAAAACGGAAAAAGAGATGCAAAAATGGAAAACCCCCTAACACCAACCACACACCTTATTAAGCACGCTGCCGGACCAGGAACAACAAATTTGGAGACAAAGGAAGAGGACCGGGCCAGAGGAGCCACCGGCCTGAAAAACCCCCGCCGTCCTAACGAACCGTCGCCCGCGACCTGGAGGCCATGAAGAACACGTCGACGAGAGACGGGCGGGCGGGCGGGCGGGGGGTGGGGGGGGTTGGGGGGAGAGGAGGCGGCGGCCTCCCCCCAAACTGCAGCCTGAGATGGGATTTTTCTGGAGAGAGGGCTTTTTCTAGAGAGAGAGAAAACGGGGAGAAAAAAAATTTTGTATAGTTCAAACACAGAAAAATGGCAACCTTATCCTTTTAAACCCTATTCTAGGTCTGTCAATAGACCGAATTGGATCCGAATCTGATCATATTCATCCGAGCATGAAGAAGGGCATTTATGTCATTTCAACATACCAAGAAGAAGTGCGGTTTTTTTTTTTTTTTTTGAATTTTTGTCTTTTGTGGCTCTTATCTGCTCGGAGCATGTATAAGAACTTCACAACTGCCTCCATTAGTCAACAAACTCAATACAAGTATACAAGCTCCTTCCCTCTGCTTCTGATCAGTGATCAGTCTTTTGAATAAATCTCAAAACCATTGATTCATGGGAATTCTACATCCTTTATTCCCAATTCTGATACTACTGATGTTCGCCCTCGGTAACGTTTCGAACGGCCGCCACCTTCGCCGAATCGCCGCAGTAGGAAGAGATGAAGGATTTACTAGGGAATTCAATTCCCAGTATTCACAACCTTTCTCGGAGGAACCCGGATTCATGGGATTTCCTGAGGAACCCGGAAATGATTCGGTCGACCCAGTTTATGGAGTCTCAGAGCGAACAGTTCCAGAGGGGCCGAACCCCCTACACAATTGATTGTTTTCTTGAAGGAAATGCCAGCCATACTGCCATAGTCATAACAGAGTTTTGCAGCTTCTAATTGTTTTTGTTTTTGTTTTTTTTTCTCTTTCTCAGTTTATTAGTTAAGGATGTATCATACATACAGCAGGATTCATATATAGAATGCCAGATTGCATCAAGATTGAATAATGAAGAGTGTATACATAGAGTTGCCAAAATAGATGCAAGCAAGTTATGTAAAAACACCGAAGTTTTTTATTTTCCGATAAAGTCGCAATCGGGATTCAGATATCTGGTGGTTGAAGACCCAAATGTCGTAGTGGCAAGAACAATAGACACAGTTTGTTAATGTGCAAATGATAAGAAGGGGATGAGGGAGAAGCAAGGAAACGGCTCCCGTGTATTGTTCACCTTGTTCATTCTCTATTAAAAAGAAGAATATTAAAATCTTGTTTGGGTATGGTGTTTGACTTGATCTAGGCAAACGAGAGGGGAGTCGAACCTAAGACTTTATATTTTCAATTATTTTGCAGGATGAGATTCCTTGGGCTATGCAGAAAAACCAAACCATATTGGCATTGCTTTCCTACCAGATCTCCTATCCTGGATGCGGTCCCCATGGCAAACTAAAACACCATTGACTAAAGAAAACAAGCAAATCCATCCTCCTTCCTTAAAAATCTCATATTTTTACCATTTCCTTTATTATTGTTTTGAAGGATGCAATTGATTAGTGTTTGGATCATTCAATCCATTTTTGCTCTCCCAATAAATCTCCCGTCCCATACGCGGTACCCACTACACCACCGTTGACCAGGGACGAAGCCAGAATTCTTAAAATCGGGGCCAACTGATCAGAATAATTTCAAAGAGCCGTCAACCGAAAAACTTTCATAGTTCAGCGGCTCTCATTGAAATACCCTCAAGATAAAGGACTTCTACAAATATGGAAAGGGTGGGGGTGACTAAAGAAGCACAAGCAAAGCCCACTTTCATACGTAATTAAGCCCATGTTTCTAAACAAGACGACATATAGATAACATAGTGCATAATTTTGTACTACCTGTGTATGCACAAAGAGTCACACACGAGTGACAAGTTTTTTTTTTTTTTTTTGATCAGACACGAGTGACAAGTTTGCTTATGCATTTTTCTAGCCACTAATGAAAAGCTCCAAGAAAAAATAACCAGTCTCCACTAGTTTATTTTATTTTTATAACTCGTGTTGGGGTCAGCTCATGCGCAACTCGACTATTCTTGAGAGCCCAATCCCCCGCCCACTTGTAGTGAGCCCAATGAAATGCTAGAGCAATTGCTCCGTAATCACATGCGCCTACTCGAATAGTGCTCTCCCCTCTTGGATTTGTCTCTCATTGTCTATCTCGTAATCAATCATTCGATTCTGCCCTACTCCGACTGACTCTTTGTCCCTTAAAAACAGACTAACCAAAAGCAGGAGTGCTTAATTTTGAAAACCACTGCCATCAATTCAGGAACATACAAGATGATTGTATCTCCATCAGACGTGCTTTAGATAACACATATGATGGAACATAAGAGTACATTTCCAGAGAAACTTGTGGAAAGATAATGGAATGCCCACATATAATGGCATTTTCTAATAGATAACACGAGCTTTATCAGTTCCGCAAATGGCAAATGTAACTGTCTCTAATGCGATTGCCAACCAGGTGAGAAATTTTAGTGTCCACATCCAAAACTTGCTCTGGATTTCGACGCATACTATCAATAAAATCGTTGACGTCAAACATGCATAGTATAGTATCGCATTAGCCCATAGGAAGTGAGGGTACGTATCTGGATAAGTATAACCCATGACAGCCTCCCCGGCTCTGTGTCCGTCGGTACTGTCTTGCCAAACACCACCCAGAGGGTTATTAGCAGCTTGGCATGCCATTCCCGCGAAAAGTGATGCCACAACCATTAGAGATCGAACCCCTTTGCTCCGTGAGCCAAGTGACCTACGAGATCCTTCGCTCGTTTAGCATTAGCTTGCCAGAGTAAGTCTTAGATATGATCCAAGTCTTCCTGATCCTAATCTGATTTAACATGCACTAAGAACAGAAGGTTCATTGTTGTGTGTCCCCTAGATGGGGGAATGAAAGAAACAAATTGCAGTGACCCATCTATTCCACACTGTCAATTTGCTATTTCATTGTACAGAGCTTTCGATGGAAATATCAGCAACAAAGAAAAACTAGAGTGCTGGAACAAAGAGGAGATTTGAAAACATACTGTTGAGGAACACCCAAAGCAAAAACAGTATGGTAAGAGGACTTGATATCGTAGTTGACAAATTGATCGTCAGCGAAAGAGAGGCTCGTGAAGATGAAACAAGATGACAGTGCCAGTGGCCATGGATTCAGAGCCAGCCCTGAGAGGCCTAAACCGATAATAAAAAATATGGCCTTTTACGAATTTCTAAGACAAGCATAAACTAAACAAATTACATTCCCAAAATAGAAGAGCATTGATCAATAAGAATCCCACCTGCATACAGAATAAGTGATCTATCATTTGGTTTATTGGCAGCGTGCATGCACAGATTTTTAATGATTTTCAAGTTGAAAACTCTTGTACTACGAAAAGGAGAAATTAGATTTTTCTTTTTTTTGTTAAGCACTCCTACTACACATTTGAGCCTAAAAAGGGAAGAAGAGAATTAGATTCCAATGAAGTGAGATTAAGGCATTTAGCCAGGGCAACCACCGAAACAAATCCTCCCCTTTCTCTAAACATTTCTCTCTATATGTTGGTGAATGTATTCTTTCCGAATCAAATTAATCAATCAAGTCAGTGAAAAACACGCGTCGCCAATTACTCAAGGTTGGTATGGTTGGTGTGTTATTTTGAAAAACGTAGCACATGCACGGCAATGGCACGAAAAAAGTACAAGCACAACAATGGTACAAAAAAAGCACGGACACGAAACGAAACTCCAGAAAAAATCATCTCATAAAACAATGCACGTCATGCAATATGGAAGGAAATTTCTCTGCAATAGACAATGGCAAATAACCCAAAAAAACACCTTGATCCAATACAAATGGCAACTTATTCTCTAGAAATAATAATACGCCTTGCAATTACTCTGTCAGTAGCAAAAATGTTTTTCACCTATAAAATCTCCAACCCAAACCAAAACAATACACAATACCCAAAAAATTCCAGGACGAACCAGCAACGGTCATACTTGCAGTAAAAACACCACCAACTCTTCCATATTTCTTAACTACTTTGACCGAGGTCTGTTTGGTTCTCTCCTTTCGGCAACCATGATCCTTCTCGAAGAATGTTCAACTTTAAGTAAATTTCCTGCCTTCCCTCTTCATGCACGAATTCACAAAGGCACCGGTCCTCCCTCTTGAGATTGTTCCACTTGCAAAATGCTCTCCACCCTAGCCATGTCCGACCATCCTTCCACATGTGAACCTTTGATGACCATTCCCTGCCTTCTTCATCAAGTAGGATTAGGTTTTCAGGAAGTTTAAGTCTGTGGTCTTTGATAACATCGACTGGAACGTACTGCAATAAGTGGTAAAGACAAATAAATTGTTGCTCAAAATGCTTAGCTGTCTAAAGAAGCCCGTTTCAGTTTAGAGAGTAATCTAATATTAGAGTTGGTGCAAAAGGAAAAATAAACTTTATAAAACATGGACACACCTAATAAACATGGTGACAAATCACCAAGAAAGGTAAGCAAACCAAGAAACAATCGTGACTTATGTGAACATTATGAAAGCCAGTTAGGCATCTAATCATGACATTTAAAGATTGCACCATCAGAAAATAAATGAACAAATCAAAATCATGGAAAGAATGAAACTAGTGCAGAGACTATACATATACAGCTTCAAAGAGTTCATGCATGAAAATTTCCGTAGTCTGAGTTTTTTTTTTTATCCTCATAGTCTGATTTTAGTAACGAACAATTATTAGTAGTGAAGACTAGGCAGTGTTCAACCAGGAGCGGATGGGAATTATGACAGAGTACCAAGAAGTAAGAAAGAACACCGAAAAGGATACCGCAGATTTGAGGTCAATAGAACACCGAGAAGGGATCTATCCTAGCCCCTAGGTCAACTATTGCAGATGTTAAGCCTGATATCTCGGGACTGATTGGGCTTAGGATCAATCCCCATGACTGTGGAATAGTTCCTAATTGGGCGCACCTCTACTATTAGCAGGTAGAAGGCGGTATCATAGCCATAGCTCGATCCATTAGAGTCTAGTTTTCCATATGCACCACCGTATCTGACTTAGGCGTCGGAGGGAAGTCAGCCGACATCACACTGTTGTTTCCCTTTCAGCCTTTTTCTTGTTTTCAAGTAATTTCCTATTTCAGAAAGCTGCTGTTATATATAGAGGTTAGATGATACTGAAAGAATCATCCAGCATGATTGTGGTTGTTTTATCGGGTTCTTTGTCTTCCAATAACTCCCGCTCAAGTAAAAGTACGAACTTCCTCTATGGAGAGCATTATGTCTCACAATCTGATTTCCAAATGGTGTACAATCTGCCATGTAATGCTTGATAAGGAGAAAAGCTAATGCCCCATATTTGTCACGCTCAGATCAACAAAATCAGCAGTTTTATTTAGCATTCATCCATAACGGAATCTAACTATACTATAAAAGAATGTCATAAGCTAAGTCAAAATTCTCTCAGATAAAAAAAAAGGGCCAAAATCCTCCAAACTCTTAATTCTCAATCCTCAATAAAAGTTAGGCTTCTCTTTCCTACGTGACACCCCTCCCTTTCTCAAACAAACCACTCAAAAAAGCTGAAAAAGCTACTAATTTTCCTCCCGCTCTTGCACGTCAGTACTAATCATCCATGGGTTCACACTCACCTTTTTTTTCTCCCTCTTTTTGTCTCACCTAAATGAAAAGATATAGAGATATATAAAGAATCGTTGAAACCGCTACTTAATTAAACTCTGCTGCCCTTGTACGTCATTCCCAATCCTCCTCTTTGGGTTCTTGCCTCTTGCAAAGTTTAAAAGAAACCACTTCTTGTAATTGAAAGTTGAATTTGGGTTGATTTTCCTCACAATAGACTAGTATCTACACTAATAGATAACATCTAATTCTTTATGTTCCCATGCATCAAATTGGGCATCCCCAACTGTAACATATTAATAGTATCTATATCTATAGTAACAGACAACATCTAATTCTTTACGATCCCATGCATCAAATTGGAAAAACCCTAGTTGTAACATATTTGCTCAGGTTTGACACCATGTGTCTATTCTGGTGCACGGAGCAGTATCTTCAAGAAGAATCTAGACTCCAAGGCTATCCTGAGTACCAAATGCAAATAAGAGTACATTTCCAGAGAAACTGGTGAAAGATAATGTAAGGCCCAAATATGAGAGCATTTCTAATAGATAACACAAGCCTTACCAGTTCATTCCGTCTCTTTTCTCGAAGTTTCGCCACAAAGTAAGGATTTTTGGGCCGGGCAACAATCCCATATTTGAATATATCGTCATCATCCTCAACTTTGATGGCAGCTTTTCGTTTATTGCCATCTAAATCAAGTAAACCTGTAGATTATATATTTAGACATTGATGAGAGGAAAAGACAACCAGAACAAAAGCCTATAGATGACTTTAATTGTCGGGGAAAAAGGAAATAACAACTTACTTCTCAAAGTGGTTGCTTCAAGTTCCTGCTCCTCCACGGCACACTCATTTTCCTCTCTGCATTCCTCAACCTCCAAGTCATCCTCTGCCTCCTCAACCTCCAAGTACTCCCCCTCCTCCTCCTCATCCTCAACCTCCAGGTCATCCTCCTCCTCCTCAACCTCCTCCTCCTCCTCATTATTAACAGTTAGGTGAGAAGATCCTATCACTTCCTTCTCACATCCAGTTCTTCCAAATATTTTGAAATGAAATACATCAGTGCCATCATAATCGAATACTAAGAAATCTCCAAACTCCAAAGAGCTATCTTCAGCAAATTTCACCCAGCCATCACTAAAATTGAGGTGATTTCCAACTTTGGTTACCTTTATGGGCCAAAGTTTTCCATGATGATTCCTCAAGAATACTTTGTCAGGTATTCTTCTTTTGACATGTCCAACAAAAGCCAAGGGAATGCGCTGCAAAGAAGGGTATGTAATACATTGTCAATCGCGAATAGTTAATGAAAACCAATATTGTGTGAGGAAGCATCAACCCATTAAATGATTTGTAATGACGGTTATTCATGTTTCCTTCTATATCTACTTCTATCGAAAACATAGTTTCTTTTGCCATGGAGAAATAATCCTGGATAGCAATTACGTATTTACGTGCCGCAATACTCACTAGAAATTCCCACCTAACAGATTTTGTCAACCTTCCCATAGTAAGTAAAAGATATCCTTGGAATGATGTTACGCTTCTCACAGATACTCCCTCTATCCCAATTTGTTTGTCCATTTTCGATGTTTGTGCTAGTTTCAATATGAATCTACAATAGTTCTCAATGAGATCCATTATACAAAGTTTTCAAAATCACGAACAAATTATAGATTGAAATATATATAAGCAATTGATAAATGGCACGAATGTCGAAAATGGACAAACAAATTGGGACGGAGGGAGTAAGACCTAAGTTTCGGAGATCAAATAGTCAAAGTAGCTAAGCAAGAAATATATAAGCAATTGATGGAGTGGAACAAGCTATCACTGTATTTTGCTAGCAGAGGCGACTCTAGGAATATTATTTTATGGGATCGGAAATTTTCTCAAGTTTGAATCACATTCAACCAACGTCTAACATCGTAGATATAGATCAATGCGATCTTTAAAGTTTTTCAAAAAAACCACTCTAAATTAGCTCTCAAACCACTACACACTCTAAATTGGCATTCATAGGTCTCCTCTGCCTTTGGTTCAAGAAGTTGATTGGTTCAGTGCTCATCAAGGAGGTGGAAGTATGCAGCACCTAGTTTCTAAACTCTCTTTTTCCTTTTTTGATGGGCTTCTAAACTCTTTTTTGCTGCTGTCCTTTATTCCATTTGGGTGAAAGGTCTGCTAGGATATTCAAACACCTAGCGACTGTTTCAGCTGGGGTGGTTTTAATTTCATACATCAGTGTGGAGGAATGTGAGGAAAACAGATTCAAATAGGCTTTGCTGTAGAGTTTGGAGGATTCATGCAGAAGCAAATTCAAACCAACTATATAAAATACCCTCAATGATGATACCGATTTTGTGGGGGCAAAAAAAAGAGTGAAGAAAAAGTCTAAGCACATCTATTAGACCGAAATCATAACAAGAAAAAGTCTTTGAGTTGCATACCAAACTTTCTGAGCTGTAAGATGGCATGAAGACCTTGAAGAAACTACGAAGGTCCTCCATCTTTGATGATGCAAGCTTGACTCAAAACCACTGTCGTGGGTACATGAAGCAAACTCTAGTCAGTGCAGATAAGATGTCTTCTGGTTTAAGGATGTTTTCTTGTGTCTCTGCCTATTTCAGTTGAGGTGAAATTTTGGGTTGAGGTGTGTGGGTGTGGCAGGGGAGGGTGTTGGATGAGGGTTTTCTGGTATTTGGGTTACTATTACTAAAGCCTTAGCAATGGGAGTTATGCTGTTACACACTTGATGCTGGATGCTACTATTGATGCTGCTTGTTGCTTGCTGCTGTTCTTTATCTGGTTTAGATGGCACTCACTGTCAAATCAAACCCTAGATTTTGAAGGCTATCAGAATCTCTGGTTTCTGATCCTAATAGCTGCTGGTGTTTAGGGCATGGTTTTTTCTACCCCAACCTCATTGAGATTTTTGTCCTCGGTTGTGATGCCACCATGTCCTTAATGCCTTTAATCTTTGCATACAAATGTTCAAGGATTAATAAAATCTTTCTTTTGTTGAGCCAAAAAAAAAAATTAAGAGAGAGGGGCTGCAAAGAAGACAAGGTGATTGATAAAAAGGGCATTGAAAAACCTCACCAACAAATGAATAAAGCATCTCTTCACTGTCATATCCAGGTTGGCCGATGACAAATGTGGCAAGCTCATTACACTCTCCAATCACTAAGACAATTAAACTTAGGTATAACAGAACAAGGAAAAAGTAGTTATAATTAATGACATTTAAGGATATACATTGAGTTGATTCTATTTTATTGCAAAAAAAAAAAGTGGAAAACTCTATATGTAGGGGATGTCAATGCCATGTCTGAATTTAATGGTTTCGCACTAAGACAGATCATCAAATGTATACGCATAATAAAAAAACCCCGTGATATACCATACATGTAAACTCATATATAATTGGGTGCATACAAATATGTATGTATGTAAGTTGGGAATTGGTGGCTTACGGCTGTGAACGACGTGGCCTCGTTTGCTATTTGTGGACATTCATGAACAGTGAATGGCAAGAAACATTGAACACGGTCGAGCAGATCAGGAATGTCACACCGGAAGCCCTTCTACAGCTATTTGCATTTGCAGGTTTAAAGATAGAGACAAGAGGATGTGATGAGCAATTAAGGTATGCGGCCAAGGATTCCTTGGCCAGTGTTTAGTTGTGGTCCTTCCTTTTTAGGGCAAACTAGCATGTTAACGTCTTTTCATATGTTGCAGAGCATAGAACCATGCAAAAAATGGAGGTAAAACTGAAAAGGTTCAGCCACACCCGAACTGCATAATATCAATAACTTCAAGATTCACGAAGAATTAAACACCCTACTTGAAACACTTGTATTGAGTCTATAGAAAAACTCCTGAAATCCATGGTTTCAGACTTTCAGTTGAAGTGAAAAGCTTTTTGTGACATATGAAGATTAAAAAGTTTGGCGTCAACACCACTTCACAAAACAATGCGGAAACAACAATGGAAAGTCACTGCATCACAACAAAGCAGCGACCGGGAACAAAAATAATCCTAAATCATCTATGGTAGATCCCTATCAGTTATCGGACGTTTTTAATTTGGAAGGTTGGTTTGCCTGGTATCTTCACTGACGCGAAATATGGACACTTTTAGCACAACATCCTCAACCTGGATCAATTCGAAGACACAAACATCACCTTCCCTTAAATTATCATCCTTTGTGAATCGACGCCATCCGCTGCCTAGGCATCGCGCAGGACCATTTATTCGAACGCAACGGACTGTCCACTTTTTTCCACCAGAAACCTCCAGTTGAATAGACTCTGAAACCCCATGCAGATACTTCTTCGCAAATCTGGCTGGTAGATTCTGCAGAGAAGCAATAACAATTGCGAATATCATTTATATAAGTAAAAGAAGAAAATGCATAAACAAATACAGGAGCAATTTGTTGCAAGAAATATTAGTAGTTGGCTTTAGTGGTACCGAACACATTATAGGACACTTTCACTCAAATGATCAAGGAAGCAACACAAATAGCTCTGGCAATGAATATTCCCTAAATTAAAGAGCTAACCAGAAAAAAAGACCGGTGGACATTGTATGGCTGCAGGATATTCCTAAAAAACGGATTATTCAGCTTGAACATCATGGAGGCATTAACAGCCTTCTCTCTCTCTCTCTTGTGTTTTTACTGGCCGCATCATTGAATCATTGCTAAAATCATTTAAACCAAGCAATTCTTCTTCCTCTTCACACTTTACCTTTAGCTGCTGTCCATCTGCATATAACATCATTGATAAGAAAAATTGTTTGATCCAGCAATTAAATGCAAAAAAATTGTCCCACTATCTTACTTGAATCAGTTCTTTGATTATTTGCTGCATTAGAAGAATTTAATTCGTCTGCGCTCTTCATATGCTTGGTTTCATTCAACTGATAACGAATACGTTTACTTTTTCGAGTTGCCTCTTGCACAAAAACTGAATCCAATTGTTTATGCCCCTCTTTATCTTGCCTATTGATGTGCCTCTTAAGTCTACCACCATTAGAAAGGCAACACTTTCGACCAAAAGGAACTGCTGCCGGTAAATTATCCACGTTCTTCATCACATTCCACTTCTCTTTTTCAGTTTTCTGCACTGACGGCCTATGTGAATTAGACATTTCACTAGCTTTCATTTTGCCTTTCCACGATAGGGTTACACTATCTACTTCAACTATCTTCCCGTGATCTTCCATTTTATATCTTTTATTTCTGGTGAAATACTGGAAATTACATCTCAAGCTCTCCAAGGAAGAAATACATCTTCCACGCTTGTTGATTCTGATAGCAAATTCAGGGGCAAACTCATACATGTCCTGAATCAATGAATGACAGCATCTTTTACCAGTTCTTCTTTTATCCTGACATCCATCAAGAATTCCTTTTTCCAAAGAAACAAGTGCTGGCCTTGATGGACGGCAACTCAATTTCTGAAGAGTGTCATTGCTTCCCCTTTCCCCTTTATGGGAGACTGGACGCTGCATTCCTTTATCTGGTTCATCAGAGATGCTGAGAGTTTTTCGTGGATTGTAAATCTCAGTAGCAGTAAAATCAAATATAAGTACCTTGAACTCCGAATTCCCTTCATAATTGAACACTACAAAAAATCCGCAACCAATAGAGTGGCTCTCGGAAAATTCTTTCCAACCATCAGTAAACCAAAGCATCTCATCAGCTTTTTCTACTCCCACACGCCAAACTTGACCACTGCAAACAGTGAACCTGACCGAGGTAGAGAGTTCATCCCCATATTTCTTTGAGAAATCCTCTGGGATTCTCTGCAGAAACCCGAAATATTACCATAAGTCTCCACCAATTGTGGTCAATGAAACAAGATATGGGTATGGAAGCAGGATGCAATTACAATCCGATATGTATATTACTATATGACAAACGGAGAAACCTAAAAAGCAGGATATGCATCAGCATCTGTTTTGGTTTCAGATCCTGTCCAGTTTTTCTCCTCTTATTCTCTTACTGTACAGCATAAATACCACATATACAGGGTAATTACCGGGTTTACGTATTGGTAGAATCAAATGGAAGTGAGTGCAACTTGTCGCACCGGTGTTAAGATCTTTTGTGTCTGTTTCTTAACCCACACTTGTTATTTTCTCCTATTCTCTGGGAGTTAACTTTTTTTGCGAAAAATGAATATCCAAATAGGCTACTCTAATTCATATATTTTCTGGGAATCATTCCCCTTGGCATCACATACCTATTTCCAGGATTCGTGCATGCACGTATATTGGGACCAATGTTTGAAATATCAGTCATTACGTATTGCATCAGCCAATACGTAGTGGTTTTTGGGATTTCAGAAACCGTCCAGTGAGATGGAAAATCGCATAGGTATCGCCCAATCCCTGTTACCTATGGGTCTGTTCCCGATTCACTGACCAGTTACTACCAATACTCAACCGTTATGGGTTATTAGTTCTTTTCTTTTTTTTTGGTAAAAACTGATTTTTAAGAATTCACGACCACTACAACCACGTATTGTTCAATACTTCTGATACCATTACACCAGGACCGTTATGTTATGTTATGTTACGTGTTCTGATATCATTATTTAAAACCCTGATTGGGACGACACCAAGGTTCCACGGCATGCTATGAGCGCCAAACAGCACCAAGCATACATGTGTCATCACATAACCATCGGCACAAATCTAAGTACTTTCAGATAGTTGGAAAACTTGGAGAGCACCAAGTGGCTACAGAGAGTTGAACTCAGGCATTGACCGAGAATCTAAGTAGTCTTAGATTGTTAGGATTATTCAACAGACCACTTGGAGTTACGTTTGGGCTTATTCCAACTTACTGTCTAACGGGAACCAAAACAAAACACAACTCATAATCATGGCCTTCTTCCTCTGTGTTTTTTTTCATGTCCTTGTTAGCAATTAATATAACCCTTTACTAATCTTTGTTTTTTTCCTGCACTTGACAGAAGAAAAAGGCAAAATCAAGAAAGACAGAGAGACGTATATAGTTACCAGCCTGTGGTAGAGCATGACGGAGGGGAGGATAATCTTATAGAAACTTCCCATTCTGCGGCGCCGGCGATCTTTAACTCTTCTGGGCACAGAGATTCTTTTGGTAATTGGATTTGTTAATGGATTCTCCCTAGTCCTATTGACGTGATGTTGGATTTACACCTTATTTAAGGCTGATTTCCTGGTTTTATTGGTTTTTGGTCCTGCTATTTTTAGGGTACGTTTGGTTTCTACGAGAAATTTTTCAGTGCGGAGCAGCCACCAGCCACGTAGCGCCAAGCACGCATCTCGACCATTCAAACGTGTTTTGGATAGCTCAAATCTATTTGGACTTGAGAAAATGTTTTGATAATTTCACACTCAAAATTTACCCAAACAGATTTGAACCGTCCTAGATAATCCTCGACACCACATGACCGATGCCCACCCGACACTGAAAAACTTCTCGGTTTCTACGTACCAAGAGAAAGGAGTATGAGAAGAAAAGCGTAAAAATCACCGACACCCATGATCAAAAAAATATATATATATATATCACCGACACCCCCAAAGGTTTTCCGTAAGTACAGATTTCCCCCTCCAGGTTTCGAAACCTGGAGAATGATTTCGAACCCCCTAAGATTTTGCGATGTATTTCAATTACACCCAATCGTTCGAAATACTTACACTAGATTGTGTCGGACCCATCTCAGAGTTTCACACAAGTGATCCGAGCCATTTAACTTTTGTATAAAACTTGTTTTTAAGGGTTGTCGTAAAAAATTGACTTAGTCGAATATATCAATAAAAGCTTAATTGACTCGTCAAATTTTTGGTCTCTAAATTCGTGGAACACTAAAAAACAAGTGTTAAACAAATTAAATGATTCTGATCATTTGTATGGGATTCTGAGGTGGGTCTAGCACAATCCAATGTAAGCCAAATTTTTGGTCTCTAAATTCGTGGAACACTAAAAAACAAGTGTTAAACAAATTAAATGATTCTGTTCATTTGTATGGGATTCCGAGGTGGGTCTAGCACAATCCAATGTAAGCCTTTTGAACAATTGGGTGTAATTGAAATGCATCACAACAAAATCTCAGGGGGCTCAAAATACAATAGCAGTTGCCATGTTGTACAGACAAAGTACATCACGCAAACTTGCAAAGAAAAGGAAAGAAAACTACTCCGATAAGGAAAGCGTAATTAAAAGAAAAGTAATACTTACTAAGGCTCCGTTTATTTTGATGTAAAAATCATTTAAAATATTTTTTTTAAAAACAAACTTTAAAATTTTATTTTCTAGCGTTTGATTGGCATTTAAAAAATATTTTCAAAAATTAACAAAATAATATAGAGAGAGAAGAGGGCTTAAACGATGGAGAGATCTGAAAATATTAAAATTGAACGTGAATCAGAACTGACGATCGAGGAACTGATTAACGATTTTTATCATTTTCCTCTTTAATATAATGGGTAGAGAGGAAACGTTCACTAAACCATCTGAATTGAACCAATATTGCCGTCTCCAGCTTTTTGAAAATAGAGCTTGTATTTAAGCTTTTCTATGAGCATTGCAACCAAAACATCATTTGGACTCTGGTTTGGCCCTTGTTTACTGACCTTAATTGCAAAAAAAAAAAAAAACACTTTGTGTACACCACCCTAAGTAAACTGATGCAGATGAATTAGTTTGAGCCGTTTCAGTTCAATGATCCCTGCACATGGCCGATGAGATACATGAACATATCACATTCGCAGCGACAAAATCCCTAGCCAGAAAGGAAATCACAACTTCGACAGGCATCAACACAAACACTAGATTCAGATTGTCCCATCTGCTATCATTGAAGTGTCTGTATGTTAGAGAGGCCCAAAAGGATGTGAAAACATTGACTTTCCCACACAAACGCCACGTGGCGATATCAAAACAAGCCCACATGCTAAGCCATGTTCCACCAAACTTTTTTTTTTTTTTCTTTTTTGGTCGAAATTATTAATGGAGCTGCCTATCAATTAATGTTATTAGCAAAGCAAACGGCTAATGCTAGAGGGGATTAGACTCGGGTTGGCCGAGAAAACCTAAAACTGCTGGCAACGTTTCGAACCTTTGCAAGTTAGCCAAATGCGAATGCTATGTTAAGTGTGCCCGTAGAGTGAGAGACAGAGAGAACCAGTTGCTTGTATCAATAACTCAATGCTTACATATTGGATGCGATGAAAACAATACAATTGCAGGAAGAGTGATTTCCTTCTGACCGATGTCCTGGTGGGTTTTTGGATACTGCAACCTGACTTTCTGCACATATATACAGATTTGAATTCCAAAGTAGGTATCCCCTTTAGTCCGACTTCTTGTTCTTCATGTTTGCCTTGTCTTCTTTGAGCGGCCGGAATAGCAACTTAAATACCCATACTGCCAATAGAGTTGCCTCAATAGGGGCAAGCCAGTAAACAAGTATGTGCTCCTTGGTCCAATGATCCCCTCGAGCATAAGCCCACCCCATTACCTACAAAAACCGAGAAAGCTTTAATCTGCTTTTGCTCAAAATTTTTGAATCCGAAGCAAAGTCAACAAGAAATGAAATCAAAGTTCAGTAGTTAAAGTACTTACAGAGGCTGGGTTCATAACACCACCAGTTAGATCAGAACCAAGTATATGAAGAGCAACCTTGGAGACACTGGAGATCCAAGTCTTCCTATAGAAACTTCCGGGGATATTTCTGTAAAGCCCAAGTGAGATGATCACAATGGCAAATGTCAGAAATCCTTCTGTCAGTGCACCTCGATGCAAGTCAACAGTCAGACGTGGCCCGTGTACCTCAGGAAAGGTCTCAATAATGAGCCTAACCCCAATAATAGATCCCAAGACCTAAAAACAAGTGAAAACAAAAAATGAGTTTTCAATATACGTAAGAACGATGGACAATCTCACCATTAAAAGCTGGACAGCAATTACACATTGCAGTAAAAAAAAACTTTGTAAATGCTCTATTCCCCATGATTGCAGTTTGTGATTCCAATATCTCCGTGTTGATACTGTTAGGCTAGTATTGGATGGCTATTTCGTAGGTTGTATGTGCACCCTTGGAAAGAAGCCAAGCCACTACCACAGAGAGTGCATTGGAAACACAAATAAAGAGTTTGAGAGCTTTAAGTAAGCACTGAGAGAGAAGTAAATATTATGGCACAGCTTTATTGGCAACAGAAACCATAGACCAATACGCACCAAGAAGACAGGAAGAGAACTCAAATGAATCCAGGTTTAGACAACTTGGTTGACCATGGCTTGAGCCTGATCGACTATGGGGCCATACTTAGACTGAATACATCCAGTCTAAGAGCCTGGTCAACTATCCTGGTGATGTGGTCGGCAAGGGTGAAGTACTGAGACTTGTAATTTCTAGCCTTACATACTCAAGTCTAGACACCAGATTGCAATTTGGTCGACCAACTTTCTCTAAAGATTGGATTGAACTGGAACCTATTAAAAATCCCCTGGTGGAAATTTGGGTAAACGTAGTGAAAAATTGGTTCTGGTATGGTGAAGAAATTCCACTAGGTAAGCCAAGAGCATATGCAGGCATAACGGGGACCCAAACAAGCATAATTCATCAGGTTCATCTTGCTTACATTCTAGCACTCAAGTCACAATTATAAATGGATGAATGCCTCTAAAATAAAACTCAATGGTATGCCCTTGCTCCACTCATAAGTTTGGCAATCCAAGTGTGCAATACAAGCATTGATCTTTAACCATTGAGAGATATTTGTTGATGCAAATTAAGAAACAGGACCAAAAGTACTGTGGTCCCATATCATCTAATTAAGCTGTTCCTGAAATCGCCCACATCATGCAATTAAGCTATCTGCCCATCACTTCTCCTCACTCCAATCTCTATGCTGCAAGAGTTCTATAGAAGGGCAACGATCATTTAATCTCGGCAACAGTTTTGGTAAAAAAGTAAAAGTCATTGCATCTAGGATTAGCACCTTATCTCCATTAAGGTAAGTAACCACCTTCTATAGGTTTCTACGTGGCAGGGAGGAGGAGGCAGGTTGCATATCGCAAACAGAGGCTTAGTTTTCTATCTTTCAGCCTTAAAGTTCACGAAACAGTCAGACTACAATACTCAAAGGACATACATACTTCCACTCAGAAATCACTACTTTACCCACTCCCTGTATACCACAAAAACAGTTCCAATCACAGCCTTCTACAGCAACCTCAAGAGAAAAGATTATTGTAAATCCAACAATGCCTACCCATAAACACCAAGGGCCGGCCCAACCACTTAGCAATTTAGGTCCTGACACCTCATTTTTTTGAAGGCCCTGAATTTCTATTACTTAGTCTAAAGGCCTAAGCCTAACCAGAAAGAAAAATAAAAATATTCTTCTAGTACAAAATGCCCTAAATCCTTAAAAGTACAACCTCCTTATCCTAAGACCCTGCAGAAAGATACACATTCCACTTTCCAAAGACTCATTGTTCAAGTCTCCGAAGGTGCCAAAATAAAACTAGAAACATAGTAAAGGTTATCTGGCAATAAGTAACAACATTACTTCCAAAGGCTTAGCATACAAATCCATAATTGAAAGGTCCGAGGAAAAAAAAAAAAAGGATGTTTTGTTTTGAAACGATGGCTCAACCTTCTAAAGCAAAATGTGAAGATAAAATTTGAATATGGCAAGAAAAAAGAGAAAATAAAACAAAACAAAAAAAATGTGCAACAAATTAGTATTACCAATTCTCGAACTCATGATATGATATTCAAATGCTATCAAAGCAGGGACTGGTATATCAATTTTTATTTTTTTTTGATAAGTAAGTAATTATATTAGAAACATGGCATTAAGGGAATGCCGCCCGTATACAAAAAGGCCACCAACACAAAAGGCCCTATACACCACCCCTATTTGACCAAAAAAAACTCAAACCAATCTTATATTCTTTAACTTTGAAACACGTAGCAAGTAGTATGTGTGGTAAAGGCATGTGCTAGTGTATAGTATATACACAAATGAAATGAAATGGAAAATGTTTTTAATATACAGAAAAAGAATGCAGACTGTCAAAATCGCAGAAAATAGACACACAACCCTAGCGCTGGGGTCCAGTGCCTAGCGCTGGGCTTCTGTTCCCATACCAGTTTTGAAAAATGTTTTTGACTGCCCAAACAGTGGATCAATTAGTACAAATGCATGAAAAATGGCTTTTTCAAGTTTGAGGATGTACTTCCAAATGGAACAGCAAGAGACAGTATTAAAAATGAATGAATAAATGCTAGAAATGAACGTTAAGACCCTTGAACTCCACTAATATTGAAAAGATTAGTAGGCCCAGGAGCACAACCTCAGTGTTGGGGAAGGGATGCCCAGCGCTGGACATAGCTTGGCTACATTTTTCCGTAACAGAGGCCAGTGAATACACTAGCCAGCTCGTATCACTGTTTTGAACTCCTGGTTTCCTCAGACGGGCAGAAACCAGAAATGTAGGTAGTTTTCTACCTTTTTGAATGCTTGGTCGAGACTTTGAGATTGATTCGAATGGTTTATGGAGTAGTTTTGGTTAGAGAACGGTGGGGACATATTTTCAGAGTGGACGAATGGAAGAATGAGGATTTTTGGAGTTAAAATGGGATTTTTCTCTCAAGAGAAAAGATAAAAGTAAATCCAACAATGCCTACCCATAAACACCAAGGGCTGGCCCAACCACTTAGCAATTTAGGTCCTAACATCTCTTTTTTTTTTTTGAAGGCCCTGAATTTCTATTTCTTAGTCTAAAGGACTAAGCCCAACCAGAAAGAAAAATAAAAATATTCTTCTTGTACAAAATGCCCTAAATCCTTAAAAGTATAACCTCCTTATCCGAAGACCTGCAGAAAGATACACGTTCCACTTTCCAAAGACTCATTGTTCAAGTTCTCTGAAGGTGCCAAAATAAAACTAGAAACATAGTAAAGGTTATAGAGTAATAAGTAACATCATTACTTCCAAAGGCGTAGAAAACAAAACCTTAATTGAAAGGTCCAAGAAAAAGAAAAAAAGTATGTTTTGTTTTGAAACGATGGCTCAACCGCCTAAAGCAAAATGTGAAGATAAACTTTGAATATGGCGAGAAAAAAGGGAAAATGAAACAAATAAAAAAAAATGTGCTACAAATTAGTATTACCAATCCTTGAACTCATGATATGACATTCAAATGCAATCAAGGCAGTAAGAGGACGTTTCAAAAAAAAAACAAAGGCAGTAAGAGACTGATAAATCAATACAAATATGTAAAGAAGGCCCAAATTTAAAATTTCCCTTACACCTCGAATAAGCTTGGGCCACCCCTAAAACACCTTTTCCTCCATGCAATGATAATCTTTGTAATTTGACTTCGTCTTTGTGAGAGTTAGCCAGCCTATCAGAGAATTCTGTACTCTAAATCTCCATTTATCATCCAATACAATCCAAGCTATAATAGAAAATTGGCGGATTGTAGAAGGTGTTAAAAAAAAGATAGTAGAGTTCACCAGGAAACTCTAACCAAACACCATCCACCAAATTAAAGGCCAAGAGGCCCAAGACAAATATAATAACTGATCTAAACCGAATCAAGCAATATAAGGTTCTCAAAGCAAATTGGACACAGAAAATGAAGATACCCAAAACCTAAAAAATAAATCTCATACTCCCTCCATCCCAAAATTCTGGTCCCAAAAGCGGCGCCTAGCACAGAGGCTCCAACTAATAGGCTGCCTAATCTAGGGTTCGACCATCCCCTAGTGCCTAGGTGGGGACTAGGTGGCCGAGTTTTAGGAAAATGATTTCAAAAAGAGGATAATCAAAGAAATTCATATGAATAAAAATGATGAATTTTCAAGAGGAGAGACAAAAATTGTGGTACAGAGGGGTTATTTCACAATTATAACTAAAAAGATAAAATTGAAGGAAGAATACCCCAAACCATAAAGATTCTAAAAAAATGTGGTTTGAAACCAGAATTAAGCATAAAATGGATTGGAGTATAAAAAAGCCAACCTGAGCAGGAATTCTGGCACCGAAAGAGAAGAGGAACTGAGAGAAATCCCCGGAGAGGGCGGTCGACAGGACGGTGAGGGGATTGTAGGTCCCACCCTTGGTAAGCTTACCCAGGTAGGCGAAGAAGAACATGTTGACGATGGAGAGAGCATACTTGACGGCCTCACCCGCGGCGTCGTGGTGGTGGAACCCTAGGACGTCGTACGCCAACATCTTGTACAGCACCCCCGACCATACCCACATGAAGGATATCGCGAAATCCGACACGATTAAACGCAGTCCCCCGCCATTACCGTTGCCGCCGGCCATTTTCTTGATCGAATCTTGATTGATGGTCGATCAATCTATAGCTGACTTTTTGGTTTGGCACCTGGGTTTTTCTTTTTCTTTTTTTTTTTTGGGTTTGTTCTTTCCACTGTATTCCACTGGTTCGTTGGAATTTCTCTCTCTGGTTCGTTGGAAATTTCTGTCTCTCTCTCTCTCCGCGGCCGTTAGGGAGGCATGGGTCTTTGTGTTTTCGTGGGTTTTTCCTCTTTCCCACAAGACCACCAATTGATGGAAGTTGGGTAAATGACGCTTCTGGTCTGTGTAGTTCTGGGAAATTTTCGGGTAAGATCTCTGTGAGCATGACGTCTTTCGCGGACACGACGTTGACTTGGATCTTCCTAAGATCGCATCTTGAAGGTGCTACGTTTACTTTGCCGCAACTCGCTCTTCGGAGACGCGTTTTTAAGCCCGGTTTAAAGTGTCATTTCGATTACACATGGAAAATCCCTCCTTCACTTTCAGTCACTCTGTGAAAACGAGTTCGCTGTCCCGAAAATGGCGAATCTGAATCAGAAACAAACATTGAGTCGGCCATGGTTCCTGGAAGTGATACCTCTCTTGGTAGTCTTGCTAATTGCAGCTCACGTCGCCGCCTTGGTACCCTCTTCCTTTTTGTTCCCACCGCTTATCAATTTCTCTGTACTAGTAACAGATCTCTGACCTAATCTATCTTCCATTGCATATGTATGAATACGCGCGTGTAGGTTTATTGGATTTACAGAGTAGCTACTGAGAAACAACCTCAAAGAAGGAAAGAGCACTAAAATTGAAGCACTTGATTTTGCACTTGCAGCAGACAAGGTAAAGCCCTAATTCACAGATTTTAGGGTTCAACAACATCTTAATTGTTGAATATATGAATAAAGAGAGAGAAATTGTATAACAGGTTCCGTACCCATGCAATCCCGATCGAGGTGTATGGGCGGGAAGGACCGGAGGCAAACCGTATCTCTAGCAATATATGTACAAATGTACAAAATGGCTGCTCTGAAAATAAAGTATCAGAGACGTAGTGCCCTTATACCTTAAAATATGGAGGAACTTAAGGGATTGCCCCAAATGAAGGCCGTAAGGCATCAGAGGGTAGGCCTAGAGACCCAATTCAATTTCTCTCTCTCTCTCTCTCTCTCTCTCTCTCTCTCTCTCTCTCTGTGTGTGTTGTGAATCTCTAGGAGTATTTGTTTTCATCCCACGTGTAGGAGTATTTGTTTTCACCAAAATTATTGTACTTACTTGAAGTTGGGGAAATAGAGGTGAGCCAAGCTTTATGATGAATGCCTGTTCTTTACTTGGTTTACATCCCATGTTTGTTAGCTGGAGTCTATTCCAATTATTTTGATAGGTTTTTTGCTTTGTTGGGACATGTTGGCTTGGGTGGAAATGCAGATAGAAAAACTTACATATACCGGATACTTTGTGGTTCTGTATGTACAAATGTATGTTTGGGTTAAATTGAGGATAGAAACATAGATATAACATACTTTATGGTTCTGTATGTACGAATGACGTGTGGGTGAATTTGAGGATAGAAACTTAGATATATCAGACTTTGTGATTCTGTATGTACGGATGGTGGTTTTGGTTTTAGGGTAACTTTTGGTATGGCTCTGGACTATGAGTGTATTAGATTTGATGGGTTACCAACAATGATTGTTTTTATTTGATCTCCCTTCTTATACAAACCCTGGGTTTGCACGTGGTGTATGATCATTTGTTGTTCGATGTCTCTATAAGAATGTGTAAAAGCTGTAAAATTGTGTCCGAGATTGTTCATGTTATTTGTTTTCTCTTTTCCTATACAAGTATGAGAATAGAGGTTATGTTGGAGGCTCTTGTGTTAATTGGCTATAGGCTCTAAGTTTACCGCTTAAGTAACTGTCATTTATGATATAGCTCAGTGTTGATGGGTCTTTGTGTTCATGTAGTTATAGTTTAATATATTATTAGTTACGAAAGACCACTCAATGTGCCCATAAGGAAGAGCGACCTGATTACTCTTAAAAGCAAAAAATATGTTGTGGAGAAGACAAAATTTGACATGGGATTTTGGTAAAAGAAGAAGATACTATGTTGTTACACTTAACTAAAGAGGTGGCGTAGCAGAAAATGGTTGGATTCTTGTATCTGACCTCAAATGTTTGATACGCGAAGCTTAGGTTCACTGTGGTTTGGAACGCAAAGCTTCAAGGCAATCAGACTTGATTTCACTTGGGCTCGTATTTCTTGCAGTTATCCTCACAAAAGGAGAGATTTCTTCAGGCTTATAAATGTATTTCACCACACGTTGGCGCGAACAATTTGCCAATTGAAGAGCTAGCATACTAGTTCTAGTTCTAGTTCTAGTTCTAGATCTCTCTCATTAAATATTGCAGCTATATTTCATCGGGAAAAGGATTACCAACATCAATAGAGGCCTGTCAACTGCAGGAGCTATGTAAAAAATCATGTTTAGACCAAAATTCCTTTGGAACATTACCAGAAAGGCCCATGAACCGATCTTAACAAATTTTTAGGGACAGTTTGGGATGCCATTTCCTATAATCATCTATGGACCCGTAGACTGGCAGGGTTCTCATTACATGTTGGTTTAAAAACTTCATAGTCCAGTGCACCTTCTTTAAGTCAACTGCACCTTCTTCATCAAATGGGAAGAAGCAGCAGTCAAAATAGACCGGATATCAACTATCCCAAATTGCGCTTGTAGAAATGTCCTTCACAGCTTGATACAGTAAATCATTTGCCCTAGGGTTTGATATCAACCAAGCATTCTTTGAGTTTCTGATATCCAAAGATCCGTAATTCTTTGGTTGGACTAACAAAAGCTCTGTCATCTTCAGTGGTTCGGTGGAAAGTACACGTGTGTCAGCTTGTCTGATTATTATTTTCTTGTACGAACAACGTTGTCAAAGATTTTAGATTTCTTCTGCTCTGTGTCATCACCTTTTCTCCCTTATAGCAATCCCCATTGGCCTCCCCTTGACGGATTTCAGATATAAGTTTCATTCTTTCCGAACTTATTACGAAACATCGATTGATGTTGGTCAAAAATGTCAGTGATTGAGGCTTTCTGTTCCATTCAAGCATCACTTCAGCATCACATTTGCTAACATGAGTGAATCCTAGGCTAGATATTTGTTGATGCACAGTGCACCTAAAAATGAATAGAAGGTTTTCCATGGCCAGTAAGATTATTAAATTTTGGTGTCTGTGAAGAGTTTCCGACCGATCTTAACCAATCCTAAGATTAACATATGTTGCCGCACAATGTATATTGTAATATTGCATTAGTTAGCCAACCCCAATTAATTGGAACTTAAGGCTCAATTTGCTTTGTATAGATGTTGCATTAGTCCAGTTTGGCCAATAATTTCTCTTTTAATGATTGATTCCTTGCTGTGAAGCACCAACACTCCTAGAAGTCACCATATACGTGTCCGATACACCGGGACACGGCAAAAGGTACGGGACAGACCACGTGACATGTCCATTAAATTATTTCATTGGGACATGGGCAGGCACACAGAAGGGACGTTTAATTTATAATTTTTTTATTTTTCATTTTTTTGGGGGTGGAGTAAATATGTATTACTTCTAGTATTTGGGTTACTAGTTTAATTTGATGTATATAGATATTGATGTTTCATGATTCCATATACATTTGTTTTTCTGAACGGCGAAGAAAATTTTCATTCATTGTAAACGATCTAAACATGAAATCAATACAATAGGAGAAGAAATGCATTGAGAGAGCTTCGAGGAGTACAATAAATCTCCTCATGTTGCCACTCGCAAAAACTTAACCTACCTCCAAGCCACACGATTTTGTTTTAAAACAAACAACAAAATAAAACACAACATTCATGATTCCATATATAACTATGTTTTCACTAGTTTAAATAATTTTTTGTATATATATTTTTTATTTTTGCCTTGTCCCCCGCCGTGTCCGTATACCCATTTTGTTAGAAATCCTGTGTTCTCTATCCATATCCGTATCCGTGCTACATAGATTCATTGGCATGAATGCTTCGACTTTGTTCTACACCCATAGAAACTGTTTCTGATTTGGACCTAACTTAGATAGAGACGGAATAATTATCGGGTTTTGATTTATTTATTTATTTGGTAAGGTAAATTTATTGAAGAAACCAAACAAGGTACAAAATCACTGGAGCATACCTGAGAAGCAACAAGGAAAACAAATCAACAGTCAGGCTTTGATTTGTTTAAGCTCTTTTCTTATTTAAACTTAGCTTGCCTATGTCCTTGTAGATTCCTTACAAGTTACAAACAGCACTTGGTTTACTACTGCAAGTCTCTCAATGCATATTGTTTTTGAGCCAACTGTAATTTATGCATTGTCTTCTTTTCTAAAATCAGGGCTAATTACCTTTCGCAGGGAATATTCAGTTGGGCAGTAGTTTTCCTCACGCACTTTGCAAGTTTCTTGGGCAATGTTGTTTAGAAGGGATCCCAGTTTTCTGTTCTTCAGCTTGTAAGTTCCTTATGTTAAATCTTTCCAATTTGTTCTTTTCTGTTTGATGGGTAGACACTAGCACTAGGTCCAAAGATAAAATGTGTATCTGTTGTGTGTACGTGTGGGAAAGTTATCCTCTGTGACAAACCTTTGTAACCTTAATTTTCTTTTGGTACCGGTGAAAGGCATAATTGTTGTGGCTTCAATAACATGCTGCAGTCTGTTGTGGGAACTGTAACGTCTCATGCATGTGAAATGTCCGAGGAAACTTTTTTTTGAGCTTATTATTTAATAAAAGTTGTAAAGAAATTGAAGAAATTTGCTGAATACCACATGGGAAACGAGTGAGAAGTGGATACGAAATATGCACTGCTTCACTTGAAACAGTTTTCTGCATGGTTATATTCTGAATAATTACTATTCTTATAATTTCGGTTACTCTCTTAACTAGAGACTTTGCACATTCAATGCTTGTGCTGTGAAAATCTTGTAAACATTAGAGCTTACTTGGTCTCCATCGAAACCTAAAGAAAGTGCGAGATGAGAAAACTATTCAATTGGAGTTGTAGTAACCAAAACCTGAGGAACTGAGAGGAGATAACACTGAAGCAGTTTGTACCAAATTCGACATAAAAGTAGTGTGGCACTGCTTCATTTTCGATTCTCTGTAGCTGGGTTATTCCCCTTAGATTTCCCATCAACTGGCCACACAATTTTGTAGGACTTCGGTGGGTGCTTTATCATGCTTTCTATGTGTATATAATCAATTTCTTTGATTTGATCATTTGTTTACAAAGGAAAATTGATTTTGCACTCCACCTTATTTAAAGGGGGTCGATACTCCCTGAAAAGGTTTTGTTCCTGCCTCAAATATCAGATATCGGTTACCCTCCTTTCTCATCTCACTCTTCTCTACTTTAGTAGGACACCGGTTCTGATACATCCTTTTGGAACCTCATTCTTTCGAGCACCAAACATTTTGATGAGTGGTGTTGCCATTTTTTTTTTTGTCAGAAACTTTGTTTGCTGAGCAGAAATCTAGAAATCGAAAGCAAAGTGATACCCTATACTGAGTGGTTAACTCATCCAATGCATGGAGGGAAACAACAATGAACGAGCAATTGCCCCGATTACTGATTTTCCATGGCAATCAAATTCAGATTATCGATGCAGTAGGACTCCAATTTGGCAAACCTTGATTCAATGAGCTTGTCTACGACAGTCATATATGACTGATTCAATAGAATTCAAGTAGAATATTTAGTGTGATCGGGGTGAGATCTGAAATGGTTTTTGGCGGTGGGTTCAGAAGGGCTACAAGCAAAGGTAACTGGGGGAAGGTTTATGCGAGGAATACGCAGAATCCTAACAAGGGTACATGTGATACGAATCCGGGAAAAAAAAAAAAGTCACAAGAAATACAAGATTGTGGCTCACCCGGTTAGGGGGGTTTCGCGGGTCTCTACCGCTGTTTCACTATGAAGAACATCACGGTTGCCCTAAATCAGCACATTGTGAAGCTCTAAGGATAAAGGGCTATTGATGAAGAAAAAGGAGGAGCAACGTTAGAATAAAGAATAGGGAAGATCTATAATTGTTCCTTGAAATACTCTTCAAAAGGCAATGCCCTTACCCCAAGTGCTTTTTTTAAGAAATGACAAAAACTCATGCAATATATAGGTTAAAATGTTAGTAAGATACTATTGGATAGCGGCACCATGTTGTGCACATTCGGGCTGTCCGTTCGGCAATTTAACGATCTAGATTTTATTTCGGCAATGAACGACTTAGATGCTCGGATGGTGGAGTCATAGATTTGGAGTGTTGGAGAAGCGAACGGACGGCTCAAATCACCATCTCCCGGTTGACTACCACGTCTCGAACTCGAGACTTTGGTGAATTTGGATCAAGCATCCAACCAACTAGACGAGCTCATCCCAACTGCTTTATCGACACAATTGTATTGCTGACATTTGCAATGACGTCGCCTATTTCTGCTCCTCTAATTTTCTCTCTACAAAAAGTATTACAGTATTCCTTTAATATTGCCTTTGTAAAAGTAAGATATTTGTTGCGTAATGATTTCTTCTTTTTTGTTTTTGGAATGTACAATACAGTCTTGGTTAGTACGCGTTGCGTTTTGGGGTCTTCAGGTTGGTACTGGGCAATGAGATATACAGAACCGTGCTGCCCACTTCTAAGTCGTCGGATGCATAATCCGATGGCTCGGATCTCATCTCGGCAACCAACGATCGAGAGCTGTTCATTGTCGAGATGAGATCCGAGCTGTCGGATGCACGATCACTGCACAGCACCATCCCCTAATTCATTTTTAATAGGGAATTGATTTTGCCACTTCCCTTTTTTATTAATGTCTCACATTCTCTTACAAAAACAAATCATCTTATATAAACACAAAGGAGAGTGACATTAACAAAGAGAAGAGTGACAAAATCACTCCCCTTTAAATAAGGCGAATAGCCCTTTCCAGCTCCTGTTATTCCCACCCATGCACGCCGGATCTGCCTTCTCCTTTATGCTATCTAAAGCTATCTAGATACGGCTAACTCGATAATAAGAACAGTACTCAAAAGTGAACTTGGGAGTTTTTTCAGGTTATTGGGTGATCGGCTAAATTTATCTATGCTAAAGGTTCTATTCTTGATCACCACTATCCCCTAACCCTCTTAGTATATGCTATACCTTTTTCTTTTCTTTTTTTGTAACTTAGTTTGAAATAAAAAAAAGACTAACCGAATATACAGCCTACAAGGGGCATACCTCTGGAGAAAAAAAAACAAAAAAGAAAAGGAGAAAATATAAAAAACCTAAAAAATACATAGCAGATATCCAATAACGCTCAAAGCACACTTCAAAAAAGCAACACAAATGACAAACAAGCCTTAACTCCTTGAAGCCTTCAACATCTTTATTTTCTCTCGAAGCTTCTTCCTGGTTTCACCTCTAGCGGGCGTAGGTGATGTGGAATCACCCACCACCTGATTCAAGCTCTGATGAGGTCCAATGAAATCGCCTTCCAAAGGGATCCTTTGCTTCTTTTGGTTGATTTAATTCGGGAAAGAACAGAGCAAAATTTCTAGTGAAAGTTTTTTTCTTTAATTTTAACCGCTGAACTCAAATTCTGGAGCCGTCCCGGGTGGGGTGATGGGCTAAATTTATCCACGTTAACTTGTTAAGGGTTCGATTCTTGATCACCACTTATCCCTAACATTCTTAACATATAGTCCAACACGAAATTAAGGAATTGGGAGATAATGCTGTGCAGTGGTGTGCGCAGCACCGTGCTACGTACCTCTGAGCTATTGGATCGTGCATCCAACGGCTCGGATCTCATCTCGGCAATAAATGGCCTTCGATCGTTGGTTGTCGAGATGAGATCCGAGTCGTCGGATCGTTGGTTGTTGAAGTCGAAATTAAGAAAGAGGAGGGTTTTCTTTGCTTCTTTTTGTTGGTTTTAATTTGGGAAAGTGCAGAACAACAATTATAGTGAAAGCAAGAGAGGGTTTTCTTAACTTCTACTTTGCTTTCATTCTCTCCTTTATCTCCTTTTTTCTTAATCTTTGTTACTTTATGTTGATTCCAAAGTACTTTTCGTTTACTCCCTTTTTCTCATAGTCTTACTCTTGTAATATTCTAAGTTTTGGGAGGCATGAAATAATTACTTTGCATTCAAACTAGGTTAACACTAATCTTCCAAATTAACTTGGAAGTCTTATATTTCAACAAATTTTAAAGGATTTAAAATGGTGTATTAGCAATTCTACGAATGGTGGAGTATCTCTAGCAGAAGTAACAAATGTCAAAAACTAAGAAATTTGAAGGTTCGATCATATTTTAGGAACTCCGGCTGAACTTCCAAAAGTTAACGTCCAACCCTTCGAATTTCTATCCTCTAGAATTTGAAGGTTGAGCAACACAACCTTCAAATATTAAAGAATAGTACAAATTTTATTTCATTTCATTTACTTTTGAATATAAATGTAATTTGAATGTGTATTTATTGCCCAGGTTGGGTGATTGCCTACAAATACTAATTATTCTTTCCTTACCAAAGTTTTGGAGAAAAAAAAAATTCGCTCTCCTAGATTTTTTTTAATCTTAACATGAGTTGTATAAATGTTCAAAAAATGGCTTCTATAATCCAGAAAATGTCTTTCTTAGATGATGGACAATTAATTTCCTTATCAATCCTCTGAACCACTTTGAAGAGACATTGGAAGTTTAGAACCGATGCTCGCCTATAATTAAAATTATCTTCCAATTTTGATTCTTTCCTCTTTTCTTTCTTTGGCTTTTAATAATCCCCTTTTTTAAGTAATTAAAATTAATCATTATTTCAGGAATCCTCTTTTTCAAGAGAGAGGAACGGGTTTTATCTCTTCAAAAATTTAAATCAAAAGTAAAAATTTAATGATTGCTCTTTTACATAAATAATTCCACAAACACAAACTCATATGGGTGGAAGGCTCCATACTGTGTAAAATTTCCAAATCGGAGTAATGTATTACTCCCTCCGTCCCTTATTTATAGTCTAGTATTTCATTTTGGGTTGTCCCTCAATAAGTGTCCATTTTGTAAAGTTAGTGGGTAAAAGTTGGTGAATTGTCTATTTTGTCCCTAAAAGTAGATTCCATTTTAAAAAGTAAGTGAGTAAAAGTGTAAGGATGATGGGCAAGTAGGGAAAGTAGAGAAAAAAGTTGATGTGATAGGTATAATGATGATGTCTTTTTAATAAGTTGAAATTATGAAGCAGGACACTTAAAAAGGGACGGAGGGAGTACTATTCATGTTACTTTTCTTCAAGGTCCGTTTGATTAGCGAGAAAAATATAATAGAAAGTGAAAATGAGAAAAAAAATTGAAGTAAAAGAAAAGAAAAAGAAAATTAATTTTTTCTCCTTGGATCTGTTTGATTAGGATGAAAGTTTTGCAAGAAAATAACAAAGCTAAAGTAAGTACTGTTGATTCTCGTAAGAAAATAAAATTTTTTCACATTTTTTGTGAAAAAAAGTAAGACAAACTCTCTAGCTTTAAAAGGTTGTACGAGAAAAAAAAAAATTTCTATCACTTTCTAGAATATTCTTACTTCAGTGAACACTAAAAATAACATTTCTCTTTATATTTTCAACCATTTTCTTGTTAATCAAATAGACCCAAGTGTTTTCTAAATGACATTGATTCTTTAATTATGATGTTAGAGATAAAAGTCAAAATTGTATTTTGATTCCGGTGACACTCATCAAGTATAGTTTCAAAAGCCACGTGGCCCAGTTTGCCGACGTCGGATGATTTAATTTTATATATTTAAAGCAAATGACCTAATCAAAACACTTTGGCCCTTTGCATCATAATACTAATAAATGCCTCCCAAATCCTCCTCATCTATTTGTCTGTATTTGAGTGAAAGAAAACTGTGGTACATCATCTGGTGGACACTAAATGTGCACCGGATCGTGCGGAACCCCGAGCTGAATCTCACACAAATAATCGGAGCCATTCAATTTTTCTAGATCATATTTTTAAAAGTTTCTTTAAAACATCAGCTCATTTAAATATTGAAAAGACCTATTTGGTTTTCATCCCTGAACTGGCAGAAAAAATAATTGAATGAATCGATTAAGATGAATGAGCTGAATCACGACCCTTAAGAATAATACTTCAAACAAACTAAACGGCTCTTTGATCATTCGTGTGATCTCGTGAAATGGGTCTCGGGCAATTCGGTGTACATCGAATGGTGTACCATAGGCTGTCTCATTGAAGTCACCGTCTTTGAACGTCGCCATCGATGAAGTTAACACACCGTATAAAGTCGTGAGTACGTCACAGCATAGTTTGTTTCCCTTTCACTCCTTGTCCTTCTTTCCAATATATCTTTCCCGTTGCCAGCCCGTAAATTTACAAACACTGCCATTCTTTTTCCCATTCTCTAAAATGCAATTTATCTTCCAACGAAAAACGTTCAAGTAGAATTAATTGATACATGCCCGGTCGCCCCCTCCTCCACCCATTTTTATTTAGCAAAATAAAAATAAGGGTGCTGACGGAGAGGGTACGAAAAATGTACTGACCTGATGTGTGGGCTCTCAATTTGAGTCTGCCACATAGATCCATAGATGATTGAAAACATTTATTTTGTAAAGTATATGTTAACTTAACATGTGAAAAATTACGTCAATCACATATCAATAAGTGCTTAATCAATTCTACTAATTTCCAATTCATAGTGTTGAGTCCAGAATTCTGACGAAGCTGCATTATGAGAAAATAATCAAGGAATGTAGAATGCAAAAACCACCACTAGATTAATTAACTTTTTGAATGTTAGTCAAAATTTTAAATTATATATTTTCTATAAAATTTATTAGCACATATTATCCAAACATTTTTACAAATTTTAATTGTAATTCAAAAAAATTTATATTTAACAATACACACTCCAGAATTTTTAAAATAAATTGATTCCTAGTGTTTGCCAAACACCCAATACACCGCCATGCACCACGCCCCATACATGATACACTCCCATACACCATGGGGCTGATCTAAGGTTTACATCATTGCTAACTTTCATCCTAGATTTGATTTTCGAATACTTTTTTTTGGCATGTAAGAAGTGTTAATTGTTAGTGAGATTTGATTATTGATCTTGTTCATGGGAGGTTTGTGGTGTCTACTGACCTGGCTATCACCCTACTTGTTTTCGAAATTTTTTATTTCATTAACGAAAAAGAAAAAAATTACAAGAATGGAGCTTAAATTGTCTAGGTGAGTAATCCTCTCTGTAACCAATCTATTTTTCTTTTTCCGCTTCGTTTCTCAATGCCTAATATTAAGGGTACAGACTTAGTGGGTGCAGACGGTGTACGTACGCTATGTGGGGCCCACTTTGGGGTTCCATACTATGATCAGATTTGGTGATAAATTTTAGATCCCAACTTCTGAATGAAAATTTGGAAGTTTTCATCAAATATTTACACATATATATTCTAACTTTTGAATGAAGAATAATGCGAGGGTATCCCCGTCTTGTCTGAGGGATACTGTATCATCCCTATGACATAACCATTCGAAAGTATAATATAATATTAAAACATTCAGAAAGGGATGATGCTATGGCGTCTCCGGTCATTTTGGGAACACCGTAATTTTTAGCATAACTTCATCATTATAAGCATAACTAAAACCCATTATAAGTATAACAAAATCCAAATAAGACGTAACCAAGAAATATCCAAAAGACCAACCAATGCACAACCAAACCCAACCAAGGCATAACAAGCAAGTTATGTCTTGCTATGATTCTGTTATACTTGTAATGATTTTTGGTTATACTCATAATGGTTTTATTATGTCAAAAGTTATGGTGTCCCCAAAATGACCGGAGACACCAAAGTCATTCCCTTCAGAAAGCATAACACTTTTCAAAAAATGGTATAATATTTTTAGGGAATGACTTCGGTGTCCCCAGTCATTTTGGGGACACCGTAACTTTTGGCATAACAAAACCACTATAAGCATAACCAAAATCTATTATGAGTATAACCAAAACCATTATAAGCATAACAGAATCATAACAAGACATAACTTGATTGTTATGCCTTGGTTAGGTTTGGTTATGCCTTGATTGATTTTTTGGATATTCCTTGGTTATGTATTGTTTGAGTTCTGTTATGTTTGTAATGAGTTTTAGTTATGCTCATAATGGTAAAGTTATGCCAAAAATTACGGTGTCTCCAAAATGACCGGGGACACCATAGCATCATCCATATTTTTATTATTGTGGTGTTCACCTAAAAAAATGTTATGCTATTATTACGGTGTCCTTTCAAAATAGCGTAACATAACCACATGAAGTCATAACTATTAACCATACATAAGCATAATTTGAGAACATCGTAAAAGAATACCGTATTCTCAAGTTAAAAGTTTGAATCAAATACTTATACATATATTTAATTAAACAGATTTTAATAAAATCAATTGAATAATATTTTAAAATTTATTAACGAATCAGACCATTTTAAAGGTTTCGGGAGTGGGCCACACAAGGCTACATAGAACGAGAACGTGTATGTATCCACTAGGTCCGTACCAATAGTGGAATGGTCTATTCTCAACAACCAATCTCTCACACCCACGTATCCCAACCGTGTCACCCCCAATAGTCTTTAAAAATTAAAAAATTACAAATACTGTAAAATTTGATGACAAAAGAGAGAAAATGACTCATCTCGTAGTTTTCTGGAAAAACGAGGGTACAGTCTCATTTAATCCTCGTATACTGTATCCTCAGAGCTGTAGTGTGAGATAGTTTCAACTTCCAACGTTATAGAGAGAGAGAGAGAAAGCACGAGAGAGAGAGAGAGAGATGTGCCCGACGAAGCCAAAGCAGAAACAAAAGCACCGGGGCGGCCACGTGGCCGACCACGGCGAATCCGACGGGGACGACTACGCCCACGCCGCCGCCGTCGTGGATTCATGCAGCTGGAGAGACGAAGCGATCAACGGCGGCTCCCTCAAGCTCGTCGACCTCGACACCGGAACCAACGGCTGGGCCTCCCCGCCCGGCGACCTCTTCCTCCTCCGCTCCAGAACCTACCTCTCCTCCAACAAGAAGACCAAGACGCCCTCCGGCCCGTGGCTCCTCAGCCCCGCCGGCTTCGACTGGCTCAAATCCCCGTCCAAACTCGACCACGTCCTCTCGCGCCCCGACAACCGCGTCATGCACGCGCTCAGAAAATCCCAGTCCCATGGCCACTCCCTCAAAACCTTTTTGCTCGCGGTGAACCTCCAAGTCCCCGGCCGCGACCACCACTCCGCGGTCTTTTACTTCTCGACCGACGAGCCGATCCAATCCGGCTCGCTGTTGCACCGGTTTATCGACGGAGACGATCATTTCCGTAACAGCCGGTTCAAGATAGTGAACCGGATCGTGAAGGGTCCGTGGATCGTGAAGGCGGCCGTGGGGAATTACGCGGCGTGTTTGCTGGGTAAGGCGCTGACTTGCCGGTACCACCGTGGGGAGAATTACTTGGAGATCGACGTGGATATTGGAAGCTCGGCGATCGCGAACGCAGTGTTGAAACTGGCGCTGGGGTACGTGACGGCGGTGACGGTGGACATGGGGTTCGTGGTGGAGGCGCAGGCGGAGGAGGAGTTGCCGGAGAGGTTGTTCGGGGCGGTTAGGGTTTGTCAGATGGAGATGTCGGCGGCGACGGTGGTGGATAGGGTGGATACGGCATCGTTGAGGAAAGTGAAGGGGGGTAGTGGGGGATGTTGTAATCAGCTGAGTCAGAGTAAGGTTGGGGTTGAGAGATCGGACGGTGGAGATGGTGATGATGATGATCATTGAGAGATGGTAATTTTTTGGCCCAAAAGTCTACGTCTACCGTTCAACATTCATCGCTCCTCCCACCCTCTCAATCTTACAGTCCAAAAGCATTTTAGACGGTCCAAATTGACGAGACGGATGGTAAGATGTTGAGCGATAGATGTAGCGCCGCTGATTTTTAATGGTGGTAAAAAGGTAAAGAATACGATTTTCTGGTTACCATAGGGCTGTTAGGGGGGGCGGGGGAACACAACATTGTTAGGGCTTGTTTGGGGGGGGGGGGGGGGGGAAGAACACAACATTGTTAGGGCTTGTTTGGTTCGGGCTTGTTTGGTTCGGGTTGTATATTTGCTTTATTTAATAAGCCATGAGAAAATAAGCTCAATTGTTGCAATGTTGCGTAGTTACTTATTTTTATTCTAAAAAAATGGTCGGTATTGACAAAGAATCCTGCTGCTACTAAACATTTGTTTTGAACACACTACATAATAATTACTTGTTCTTGAAGCACCACATTCTCCACGACACAATGGTTGGGGAACTCATGTTATTAGAGCTTGTTGAGAAGAGGGAGAGAGTTGTTTGAGAGGTCTTTAAAGTAAGAGCTACTCGGTCCATTTAGTAACCGTTACTTATTTTGTGGCTATAAGGAAAGAGAAAACCAATGGATCCTCGCACCAAAGACCAAACTTCCTAATTTTCTCATTGCTTAGTTTAAGCAAGTAAAATGTTGGAATTAATTTAGACTTGGTAAATACATTGTCGATAGAGATTCATGTGCGTGATTCTGATACATGAAGAGTCTGTGTAATCGATGTATGTTCAAGGCATATAAAATATAAATGTTGTATCATACTTGTATCTTGGTGTGTGTGTGTGGAGTTTAAGGATCAAGAGTCAATTGTTAGTTCAAGAGTAAAAAATATATGATTCATATACTTGCTCTAATGGTCATTTACCTAAATCTATTAATTATCTAAGTTTGCGTACCTGACTAGGTACGTGATAGGAGAGCCCTATAAATTCTAGAAGTGTTTGATTCAGTTTGTAACATCTCAGTTAACTTCAGAAAACATATAGAAAGTATATTGTTGAGTGTTTAGGGCGCGTGTGCTCTTTGGGAGCTACGTGCAATCTTCGGGTTGTACATTTTCATTTATGTTTCTCGTTATCTTCGATCTACACACACAATTTAGTTACTAGTATTCCAACGTATTTTCCATTTATGTTTCTTGTTATCTTTCTACGCACACGGCAACGTATTTTGCTGTGCTCCCGAAACATAGCAAATCATCGTTTGCTTTGCGTTTCTGGTTTTTTTCTACTTAAAATCAACACATGCGCGCAGGTACCCAAACAGGCCCTTAATTCCTTTTGACTCGTCTGCTTTTCTTTATGGGGTTGTATGTGATTCTGGCTCTCCTCTCCCCCATTTTTTCTGGGGATTGATCGGTAGTTGTAGACAGAGAGATAAATTACTGTTCCTGATGCCGTGGATTTTCAAACGCTCTAAGCAAAAATATATGTTACATACCAGAGTTGAATTCTAACCTGTGGATAAATTGGCATTTCGATATACGTATATATGTATCAAAATGCCATCATTCGATGAAGGATGAACAGACAATGTGCCACCGGTTCGAAAAGGAAAATGTTTTATTAGGCATTTCGTGACTCATGTTACACTTGACATAGCTGTATTATCATGTCGTCGTGTAAGCCTGTTTTTATTGGTTATGTTATAGTAAAGTCCACTTGTTGGTGTTAGAATGAGTCATCTGTCAAAATTTGACGTCGGATACGGCTACATGGTGGAGAATATCTTTCTCAAAAATATGCCAAAATATATGCGCCCAATGACAAAGCGAATGGGTATATTTCAAAATTTCGCTTAGAGAAATTGATTTAAATATGAGATAGCATGACCTGAAACCCATCCTGCGTTATGTTAAGAGAAAAAATTCTTTTCACCGTCGGTGTAAAATCTCACCTTTTCACAACCATTCATTTTGGGCCCCACTGAGCGTTTATTGTTGTAATCTGAACCGTTCATATTTTAAGACTCGTAGTCTAGTATTATCATGCAAAAAATCAGCTTAATCAGAAGTCGATAGATCTATCAAAATTTGAATTTTGGTTTATAAAATGGACGATTTGATTCTGTTAATAATACTGAAGATAAGCAGTCCATTTTGCAAAGCAAAATTCAATTTTTGATATTCCTATTGATGTTCGATCAAGTTCATTTTTTGTGTGGATACATTACTATGTGGGGTTTACAAGATGAACGGTTTAGATTAACAATTAACACACGGTAGGATAAAAAGGCTGCGGGTTTTCTACCGCCGGTGGAAAGAATTTATTCTCTTATGTTTATTCATTCCTTTTTCAGACACGTGTCTTGCGTTTGATGTATTGGAAGAAGTTGCAATACTTTCTGTGACAATGATGATCTTCTTTAGACGTTGAAAAAAAGAAAGATGATCTTTTTCAGGTTTACGTTAATGATCCAGATCGAAATCCCTTAAATCCATTCATCTCAAAACAAATTTATTTTGAAATCATCTCAAACGGTATTTAGTCAATTTTTTTTTTCCGAGTTTTGGCATAGTAAATGTTCTCGAAGTGTTCTAAAAAATGAATAGTTTAGATCGTTAACGCGGAACCAGAAAAGATTCATAAATGGCCGTAATTTGACCGTTCAGTCCATTTATAGGACTGAAGATGATCCAGATCTGTGGCGTTTAATATGTCGAATATGATTTAAGTTGTTAATAATATTCCATTGGTAGAAGACTAATAGCAGATGTATTATTTATTGATTGGAAACTTATTAGTACTTAATTTATATTGGCTGAATTGATTTCGATATATTTTCTTCTTCTACCGATGCATTAATAACAACTGATCACATTAATCTTATACGAGAAACTTGATTGCTTGGACATTTGGTTGGTTGGTTGGTTGGTGGGTGGGAGGATGGGCCACGTTGAGGACGGTGGAAACGGTGGCGTTTTGGATTGTGAATTCGAAAATTAGTCAAATAAATTACAAACTTCAATTTATATTTTGTAATAAAAAATAGTGTAGTAATACTGCAAACATTTTAGTTCTGTGTTGCAGCTTTGGTCCGACTTTAAACGGGCCACCAGTTAGTAGATTGTAAGATTGGTATCCAAAGTAAGTAGTACTTCCTCCGTTTCTAAATGTTTGGCACTTTCATACTTTTTATTGTCCCATATTATTTGTCCATTTTGAAAAGTCAAAAGCAAAATATGGTAAATTTCCTATGTTACCCTTTTCTTTTGGACACCAAATTTCAAATTCAAATTTTTAAGTACTATTCAAAGTACACTAGAAGGATAAGATTGGACACTTGATTTTTTCACAATATAATAATATTTGTTCCTTAAAAGTTAGAACTCTCAAAAGTGCCAAACATTTAGGGACGGAGGGAGTATTAATTATGTATGCTAGTCCGGACGACTTAAGTTACTCTGTACTAAAAAAGAAATTAAGGAAAATATTAGTACATAGAAACGAATTATTCTATGAACCCTATTTGTTTCTGTTTTTTTTCGGCTGGATTCTCATGTACTGATAGCTATACGATCGACGTGATTTCAATATTATTATAATTTTTGATGACTTTCAAGCGATGAATATTTTAATTATCAAAGTGGATTCGAGAAGAACCCATAAATATTTTCGCCATAACCGTTCAAAAAAATTACAGAATATCCTCTTCCTATACATTTAGAAGGATGCATAGAATAAATATTGATATTTTGACTGTTTTTCCTTATTTTTTTTGTGAAAAAGAGTAACAATAGTGGAAAACTAACGTAGTCCAATCAAGACCGAATTTTGGAGAAGTTAGATCTGCATTGAGTTGAAGTACCAATTCTGTCGCCGTTGTCGCTACGTTGTTGCCGAGAACCTACCACCGTCACCTTAGAGCTAGTTAGAGTGTGCACTTGTAGCAAGTGTTTCTTCAAATTAAGACATGTGTCACAAAAATTATATTTGGTGTGAAATTTTTTCTACGAAGATGCTCTAAAGTTTTATCTTTTCATGAACTTCAAAATTTATATAATTAATTGTTTTCATGAGACAAAAAAAATTATCTTTATTAGAGAATGATTTCTTTACTTTAGTGAAGTTTTAATTTTGATCATACTTTTGCTTATAAGTTCTTCACGTCAAGACGAATGTTTATTTCACTAAATTTAGAGCAAATACCATAAACGAAGCACCAAAAGAAAAAACAATACTAGTATAAATCAAGCCATTTTACTCAGCAGTCACAATTTTAGTAACATAATTCTTTAGTATAATCTGTCACATCCGCTCTCAATCATTGCTCTGCATTCGCGTTCTCAATCCTCGCGCTCATAAATTTTAGTAATATGATCATGTTATTGAAAAATGCTTACATCCACGCGCATTATGTAACTTAGGTCGTTGTTTTGGCATATTGTGCAGTATGTGTTTTTTTATTTTTTCCTTTTTCTTGAAGAATATCATAAGAATTAGAAGCTCGATTGCTATAAACAAAGATGCAAACTGATGTCTCGAGAAGCAAACCCAGCGGTAATTAATAAGAGCCCTGCTACACACACAGCAGTTTGTACACAAATTGTGCACAGATTTTGTTGTGGAGCCTACCACGGGTCCTACACAAATAATCCGAGTTGTTCATTAAATATAAAACAAGTTTTTGAGGGTTCCCGTAAAAATTAGCTCAATTTGATACCTATAGATGCTCGATCTAATTGTCTAGCTTTTCATTATTCTTAAATCTTAATGAAAAGTTTGATAATTGAATCGAGCATTTATAGATATCGGATTGAGCTAATTTTTTGTGAGAATCCTTAAAAAAATATTTTACATTTAATGAACAGTTTAAATCATTTGTGTGGGACCCATAGTGGACCCCACATTAAAATCTGTGCACAATTTGTGCACAGATTGTCTGTGTGTGTAGACTTTCTGAATTAATAATCAGAAATGCTAGGGACAAAGAAAATTTACCCCGAAAGTACCGTGAAAACAACAATCAATGGTTGAGATTCACTTTGATGTGTGTGACCCAATCATCAAAGTGATTCTCAACCATTGATTACTGTTTTCGGGGTGCTTTCGGGGTAAATTTTCTTTGCACGTAGCATTTCTTACAGTACATTTATTAATAATTAGCTGGGATTGTTGATCTTATTCCTTACAGTACATTTTACAGAAAAAAAAGCATAAAGTTCAATAAAGGACGGATTTAGTAAGGCTTTAGGGATTACATTCCTCAGAATTTTATTCGTAGTCTCTTTCATTTAACTTATCATGAAACTATACCAATGTTCTCAAGCAGTGACGGACACAAAGAGGTGCCGGAAGTGTCTGGGCCCCTCCCTGCACAATTCTAAATATATACATTTGATTGTACAGAATTTTCAGATTAATTTTGAAAATATTCTATAGGATTGGCCATGTAATTCTCTTGGGTGCATAAAAATTCTTATAGTTCCCGTACAAGTGTGGAAAAAAAATACCCTGAAATCTCAATTTATTAACTGGCATTTTTGGTCAGGCTTGTAAAATTAAATGACAATTACGTATGTATACACATTTTTGTCTCTTCGTTACAATTAATTAGCAAGTTTCAATATAAACTTTTGGGAAAGTCTACAATACACACCCCTTAAAAGAGTATACCATATGCACCTATTTTGTGGTTCATGCATAACGTTTTAGAGTGTTTCGTAACTTTTGTTTTAGAATTCATAACTTTTCAACAGTACGATTCGTAACATTTTCATTATGATTCATAACATTTTGGTGTATCTCGTAACTTTTATACGATTCGTAACTTTTTAGCAATACGATTCGTAACATTTTCTCTATAATTCATAACATTTTAGGGGTGCATATAATACGCACTCAAATAAGGGGTGTGCATTGTAGTCTTTCTCTAAACTTTTTTTTGTTGATAGACAACAAAATTTTATTAGAAACTCAACAAAGGGTACATCGAGAGAAAGCTCAATTACAAATCACAGAAATTGAGGCAAAAAAAAGGCAAGAGGGAAAAGAAAAAGAAAAATTACATCCAATGATAATTGAATGAGTCCAAAACCTGGACAGCCAATTGTATCACAAAGGGCAACCCAGTGGAAACACTCACAGGGGCAGAAGCCTGAAGTCATCCAAATCCACCATCGATCACCAAAAAAGGATTAATTCACATAGGAGTAGATCCTTAGCACTCAGTAATCAGCACCAATTAATAATGCAGCGGCAGTCATAGGAAGAGATTCTTTGCAAAGATAAGCACCCATCAATCAGCAGCACGTGGATATTTGGACTAATCCCAACGTCTATTAACAAGAGTCCGATTAAAGTCGAGACAAAAACTCATAAGGATTGTGTACGTGGTTTGTAAACAAGGTTTTGAAATCCATTTGCATGGCGTCCATTAGGGAAGTTAGACCACGTTGGATAATTTTGATGTATTTTTTTGTTATAATGAACGTAGACATGTACATGTGGTTCGGCCTCTTGCTTAGTCCAAATACTATGTCCGCCGCTGTTCTCACGTATTTCAATTCCTATAAGATGAAGTTGACTCTTGTTTGGTCGGTTGGGTGGGCATGGAGAAAGTATAAATTCTTCTAACATATGATTTTTGAACAAAAAGAGAACCAAACTTGATTCCATATGTATTGGGTGCCCATTGCTAGAGAACACTTTACTAGGTGAATCGCATTCCCACTCAAGTAGATTTTACAAGCTTGTTAACGGTTCTAATTATGCGCAAATCGCATTTCGAGAGTGTCCGTGGCATGTCCGTAAAGTTTGACTTCTTGTGCAATTTTGAGGATTGCGAAATTTTGCCGGAGGCGCATTAAAGCTGCAGAAGAAATCAAACTTTGCGGGCTTTCCCCAAACACTCCCGAACTCCATTTTACAAGTGATTTGAACCGTTGCAAAGCTTCTTAAATTTACTTTCTAACCCAAATAGTTTCGTTTCAAAATTATTTATACATCAGAAGAAGTGACCAATTTACCTTCAGTGAATCAAAATCAATTCATTTCAGTAAAATACTAGCATCTCTCTCATTTTAAATCGGATCAAGACCTATTTTATATAGATAAATAAAGTTTTCAAAGTATTAAAAGATAGTGGAATCCGATGATAAAAGTATTTCGGTTACGTTCATGAGAAATGGGTAAGCATACTAGTAGAGAAATTGACACATTTTTAAGTTTCATTCCGTATTCAATTCTCTTATTCTTAAAGTTTTAATTCTTTATTGCTTAAGTGTTTCATTGAGTTCACAGACCATCCACATTTCATGGAAGCGTATGGAAAATTAAATGATCATCATTGAGATTCGTTCATATATATATGACGCTTTAATTCCATGTCTGCTAAAATCACCTGAGTTTAGACTGATAATTAGATTCAACAATATACATGTTCAAGTGCTTTTAAAAAGCCGAAAGACAATTTGTTCTCATGCTTGAATCGAACATGCAGATTAGTTAATATTCATCTGATTTTCGTGGGATGGGAATACTAAACCTCAATAGGGTCGTTTCATGACAAATTTCGTTCGGAATCTAAATTCCATGATTGGCAATATGTAGTGGTTTTTAGAATCAAAATTGAAAATGCAATTGGCAGGTGGAATCTATATAAGTTTTTTTTTTTTTCATATTGTATGGTCTTATTCATTTTCATTCCAATCCCATGGGCATGGAGTCTAGTAACTCAAAAGTTTGAATGAGCTTAATGGTATCCTACTTTTGTTACTTGATAATTGTAGAACTCAGTCCGTAGAAATACACACATTCGTAGTTAATGGAATTGCAGGATTTAATATTGTGTGTGGTAATGGAATGGGTTGGGTGGCTTATAAGTATGAACGACTTGCCAGTTTTTGTTCCTACTATGGATGTTTGGATCATGACGGAGGCGAGGGCAATGTCAAGATAGAGGACAAGAAGACGGGTTGCCTGAAACCTCCGCAGTATGGATCAACCTTGGTTGCGTGCTAATGGTGGTGGCTGGCGGGAGAAGATGGCTTTTTCCCGCCTTCAGAATGATCCAGGGACAGGGGCGGATAGGCGTGGCTCCGTTTCACCTCCGCTCGATGGCGGCAGCAGGATGATCACGGCCAGGGAAAGCGATCAAGGAAAGCAAGATCTTGAATGGAAAGGAGATGAGGTAACGGGATTTGATTCAGAATTCCCATATTTCAAAACAGTCCGGTGGCGGCAATTTGACTGGGCCTGTTGGGCCCAAATTGATCGGCTTTGAGGTGCAAGTTAAGATAGGGCCTTCTTAGGGGTGTCAAACGTGCCTGTCGTGCCGTGCCGTGCCATTTTTTTCCGTGCCAACCGTGCTTCGTGTCGTGCCGTACCGTGCCCGTTTACTTCATCGTGCCATGGCGTGCCGTGCCGTACCGTGCTCGTGCCCGTGCCGTGGTGGGCCATTTTGCCTTGTCGGGCCGTGTCGGGCCGTGCCTTTATAAAATCGTGTCGTGTCGTGCCGTGCCCGATTAATTAATCGTGCCGCATCGTGTCGTGCCTTTTTTTGTCGAGTCAGATCGTGCCGTGCCTTTTTTGTCAGATTGTATCGTGCCGTGCCTTTTTTTTTGTCGTGTCGTGCCGTGCCTTTTTGTCGGGTTGTGTCGTGCCATGCTTTTTTTTGTCAGGTCGGGTCGTGTTGTGCCTTTTTTGTCGATTCGTATCGTGCCGTGCCGACCCTTAATTGTGTGTCGTGCCGTAACCGATTTTCGTCTAAAAAAAAATCTTTCCAAAAAACACACATTCCGGTACCCGGTGCCTCTAATGTTCTTAAGTTTGCATATTGCAGTATTCAATATTTCAATCCTAATGAGTAATGACTCTAATGTTCTTAAGTTTGCATATTGCGGTATTCAATATTTCAATCCTAATGAGTAATGATTATCCACAATCAAGTATTCAAGTGTCCTACGTTCAACAATGCAAGGTGCATCCCCATAGAGAATACATGCTCTCACAAATGTTATATTCAAAATTAACACAATAACATTAGTAACTAACGTTGTTGGCAATGGACAGGGTTCATGCCCGGGATGGACGTTTGGGATTCATTATGGATAGTTTTTGAAATCCATACTAACATGTTGCTAAGAGAGAGAGACAATAGCATCATTACTATCAAAGAATCACCATGAAATTCAATGTTGCTTTGGAGGTTCGGATAGGTGAGACCGTGAGACTAAGGACTAGAAAGCAGATTTTTCACATTCAGTAGAAAAGCTTGGTTCGGAATCTTCGGATGGGTGAGACTGTTAGACTTGGGACCAGAAAGCAGATTTTTCACATTCAATAGAAAAGCTTGGTTCGGAATCTTCGGATGGGTGAGACCGTGAGACTTGGGACCAGAAAGCAAAATTTTCACATTCAATAGAAAAGCTTGGTGCTCATTCTCGACCAAATCAAAAGCTATTTGAAATGCGAGCAGATCATCATCCTTATTTTCAGATTGTAGAAGTATTTTCAAGAAAGAGAGACACTAGTATAAACTATAAACCACAAAGCATACATATATCAGCCTATCAAGTTTGAATTAATCATGGAATTTAAGCATTTATGCCTCATTAACATGTTCAAACAAAAAAGGGGCCTCAATGAACCCAATAACCAAGCTGTCACAGAAACTTTGAATTCACACACTCCTGATAACTAAAGCACAGCCTCTTCAAAACAAATAATGAAGTACAAACACTTCCGCTTTAATCGCTATTACATAATTCCTTGAGTGCATTGCATAATCGCCCAACAAATAATCGCCAACAGCATCATGCACCCAATAGAAAAAGGCAGCATATCACAGATTCACAAATCACAATACCTATTAAGTTTCTGTTTTTAACATATCCAATCAATTTTGAGACAGTATAAATGGACTTCTTCGAAAGATATTTTCTTTGTTTTGTTCTCATTTTCTAGCTCAACTAAGAAAAAAGAAGCTTTACTTCATTTATTTGCTTTATTTTTTCTTCTCCCACAACCAATCCAAAACCCTAAAACCGTGGACACCGCCTAAATGAACAAAAAAAAAAGAAGAGAAGTAGATAAAACCAAAAGGTCCAAAACAGTTACTCTCTTGCTTATATTTTTAAGCATATTCTAGTGGAAACTACAATAAACGTTGTCCAAAACAGGTACAAGTATTTTCAGAAGAAGGTATCGATGGTTGACTACCAAAAACTACAATATCAAACTCATGAACCAAAAACTACAATAAAACTCATAAAGATTAGAAGAAACGAATAGAAACGACATTGGGGTCTTCTGATAACTGATAAGCATACATCAAGTGAATATATCAGTAATTTTAATTTTATGCATATTCTTGTAGTGCAAAAAATTAATGCTCATGCAATGCAATCAAATAAACAGCTAACATACTAACAAACTAACAGACCGGAGGGGCTAGGCCGCCACCTCAACTCAGCAAACAGAATATGCGAGGGGTTATGCCACCACCTCAGCTAAGCAATGCAATCAAATAAAACTAACTATACTAACTAAAAACAAACTCAATATTTAGCCTGGCTTCGTTACACCTCAAGTTTGGCATAAAACCAGGTTAGAGGTATCCACCAAGCCAAATACGAGCTAATAACACATCAAGATCAAGAAAAAAAGTTGAAATCTCAAAAAAATTTTGAAGAAAACTGAAATAGAATTCTGCTCAGATATAATCATCATAGCAGAAAATTGAAATGGATGCAACATTAAGTTGCCAATAAGGCCTTCATAAGTTGCAACACCATTTTGTAGAATTATAGTTCATAACAATACCACTACGGCACTACGGCTCAGACATTACCTCTTTTTTTTTATCATCATAGCCGGAAATTTAAATGGATGTGGCAACGTTATGTTGCCGTTAAGGCCTTCATAAGTTGCAACACAATCACACTTCGCTTAGCCAAAAATTGGGGTTGTGTCTGTGGCTTATTCATTTCAGACTAAAGGAGACACACACACACACACACACCAGTACACCACACTGCCCCACACACACACCACACTCCCCCCCCCCCCCCCCCCCCCCCCCCCGTTTGGCATAAAACCAGGTTAGAGGTATCCACCAAGCCAAATACGAGCTAATAACACATCAAGATCAAGAAAAAAAGTTGAAATCTCAACAAAATTTTGAAGAAAACTGAAATAGAATTCTGCTCAGATATAATCATCATAGCAGAAAATTGAAATGGATGCAACATTAAGTTGCCAATAAGGCCTTCATAAGTTGCAACACCATTTTGTAGAATTATAGTTCATAACAATACCACTACGGCACTACGGCTCAGACATTACCTCTTTTTTTTTATCATCATAGCCGGAAATTTAAATGGATGTGGCAACGTTATGTTGCCGTTAAGGCCTTCATAAGTTGCAACACAATCACACTTCGCTTAGCCAAAAATTGGGGTTGTGTCTGTGGCTTATTCATTTCAGACTAAAGGAGACACACACACACACACACACCAGTACACCACACTGCCCCACACACACACCACACTCCCCCCCCCCCCCCCCCCCGACCCCCACCCCCCCACACACACACACACACACCCCACAACGCATGCAGGCAACATCCATTTCAGTTAAGTGAAGCTAAACAGACCACAAGGCATGCAGCAAAACTTAGGCTCAGCATATTAGTTAAGAAAATACATCATAGCCAAAAACTAAAGCGGGGGCAACATCATGTTGCCATTTAAGGCCTTCATAAATTGCCACAACATCCACTTCAGTTCAGCCCACTTACTGAAATGAATAAGCCACAGAACACCACACTGCCACACACACACACACACACCCCACAACGCATGCAGGCAACATCCACTTCAGTTAAGTGAAGATAAACAGACCACAAGGCATGCAGCATAAAACTGAAGTGGGGGCAACATCATGTTGCCATTTAAGGCCTTCATAAGTTGCCACACCACAATACTGAAATGAATAAGCCACAGACACAACCCCAACAGAATAAATGAATAATAGAATCAAACCAAATGCCAGCAGCCAGCAGGTGAGCAGCACAGCAGGTCCCCTAATCACTGTCTATATCAGAATCTGCAAAATAGCCTCTGAATTCATCTTTAGCTGAGCGTTTTTGAATTCCAAGGCGTGCATCCTCCCAATCTTTCAAGCATATGAGACAATCCAAAATGTCTGGAGCAAGTCTGCTCCTTCTCTCATCCAACACTCTTTTACCTGCACTAAAAGCAGATTCGGATGCCACTGTAGACACAGGAGGGGTTAGTAGATCATGTGCCATGATTGAAAGAACAGGATATTTATCTTCATTTTTTTCCCACCAAGCTAAGACATCAAAATCACGCCTGTCATTCACGTTAATAGATTCTAGGTCCAAATATTTCTCAAGTTCAATGCGTGAAGTTCCAGTAGTACTTCCTATTCCTAAATTTGAACTAACAAAATCCCAAAATTCATCATTGGTACTTGTAGAAGATGTTAAAGGAGCAGCAGTACATGCAGCATTAGAACGAAACTTAGATTCATATTTGGCATACATGATAGTCAATAAATCATTCACATTAGCTGAAGAAGGTAAAGTGGTAATCCCCAAATTCGTACCAATCTCTCTTAAGAGCAAGCTAACACCTTGTAACTTCATCCTAGGGTCCATTACTGCAGCTAACATAAATATTGGTGGCATTTCTTCATAATATTTTCTGAATTTTTCTTCCATATCTATACAAGCATGTGCAAAATTTGGATGTTCCCTATGTTTACGAAAATTGACACTGATATTGAAAAGATGATGAAGCACAATACAAGAAGTAGGGTAACGAACACCCGAACAAGCTACGGTAGCAGCATAAAACACTTTCAAAAATTTCATGAACTCAAAACCAATTTCCCAATCAGCTACAGTTAAAGGATTACCACGACACTGTCTATACCTCTGATTAACATAACCAGATATTGCATCACTATATTTTCGACAAGACTTTAACATAAGGTAGGTCGAATTCCAACGATTTTGAACATCAGAGTTCATATTTTTGGGTTTAATATTGTAAAGTGATGAGCACAATTTATCAAATTCTTGTTGCCTAGATGGGGAAGTAGCAATATAAAGAACAGCATCTCTAATTTTTTTAATTTGTGGTGCTATATGTTTCAAACCATCTTGCACAACTAAATTAATGACATGACATACGCATCGCAAATGCAATAATTCACCAAAATAAGGAGTTATCAAATTTCTTATAAACAATGGAAGTGTAGCACTATTAGCGCTATGGTTGTCAAAAGTAATGCTATAAACTTTATCAACAACTTCAAAATCCCTAAAAACACCCATAATACTTTCATAAATCTGTTCAGCATCATGAGGAAACTCCACTAAACGAAAAGCAATAATTTTTTTTTGCAAAATCCAACTAGAGTCTATATAATGAGCAGTCACACAAATATAACCACGATTGTTTATACCAGACCACATATCAGAAGTAAAACCTATTGCACCAACAGTTGCAAGTTCAGTAATCAAATCTTTTTTAACTTCATTATGAGCTTTCTTCGTATCACTACGGGTTGAATTTCTAGAAACTTTAGCAAATGAAGGATTCAGACAATTTTTGACAAAATTTTCAAATCTAATATCATCACCAAAAGTAAATGGTTGTTCTGCTGCAGCTACATAAAGGGCCAGTCCATGTCTCATTTTTTCTTTTGAATAAATAAAATTACTACTATCAGATGCATCACCAATTTTATCAGCATGTTTACTTCTTAGATGTCTACCATGTGGCCCTACACCATTATTACTTTTGCATTTATAATTTTTGTCACAATAATGGCATACAGCCCTAGCTCCTATGTCAACACCATTTTCATTTTTGAAGTGTTCATTTATAGAGAAATGATTCCATACCCATGAGTGGCGTCGTGACCTTTTTGAACCACTAAGGCCTGAATTTGCAGCTGCATGAGTAGAATCTGTCGGAGTAGCAGTAGAACCTAGAGGTCCTGTTCCACTTGGACTACTTCCACCACCTGGACCACTTCCACCACCAACAATGTTGGAAGCAGCCTCCTCACCTACAGAACCCATACGCTGTGGTCCAATAGGGTTTTGTGGTAGTTCATCAGAACCTGAGTGGCCCGAGTGGGAGTCACGATCCTCCCCACTTCCAGCATCCATCTACAAAAACAACAGGATAAAAGGGGTTATTGGGAAAAGCCCTAATTTCAGAAATTAGCATCAAGAACCCTAATTACGTAACCCTAATTTCAGAAATTAGTAACAAAAGTGAAAAACCCTAATTTCTTGTTACTAATTTCAGAAATTAGCACCAAAAACCCTAATTTCATAACCCTAATTTCAGAAATTCGTAACAAAAGAGAAAAGCCCTAATTTCTTGTTACTAATTTCAGAAATTAGCAACAAAAACCCTAATTTCGTAACCCTAATTTCAGAAATTAGTAACAAAAGTGAAAAGCCCTAATTTCTTGTTACTAATTTCAGAAATTAGCAACAAAAACCCTAATTTCGTAACCCTAATTTCAGAAATTCGCAATAAAAGTTAAAAGCCCTAATTTCTTGTTACTAATTTCAGAAATTAGCAAGAAAACCCTTAATTTCGTAAGTTCGTAACCCTAATTTCAGAAATTTGTAACAATTAACAAAAACCCTAATTTCAAAAACCAGGTTAAAACTTAAAACCCTATTTTCAGAAACCCTATTTACAGACTTACAGTAGATAAGTGGAGACTGAAGAGGGAAGTGAGAGAGGTACCTGTGCAGCAGCTGCAGCTGTGCTCAGAGAGATATGGTGATCGGTGAGTGAGTCGGTGACTCGGTGTGCTCAGTACCTGAGCCTGAGGTGATGAGACAGAGAGAGGAGCAGCGAGACAGAGAGAGGACTGAGGAGCAGCGAGAGAGAGAGAGAGAGTCTGTGTGTGTGTATGAGTCTGATCTGAGTCTCTGAGAGAGTGAGAGAGTGAGAGACAGAGTCACAGAGAGAGGTGAATCACTCGGTGAACGGATCCAAAGAAATAAGGCGTGCCAGAAATCCGAACGTTGAAGCTCGTCGTCAGAGGTGAGATCGTGAGTCTGTGAGAGGACATAGAGACGTTGAGAGAGACAGAGAGACGTTGAGAACTTGAGAGTTGAGAGGAGTGAGGAGTCTGAGAGAGTGAGAGATCGAAGACTGAATGAGATGTCTGCTAGGGCAGCATCTCATTCTTTTTATATGATGTGTGTGATCATGTGCATACGATACACCATAATCCATACGCACCAACTTATCGAAAATTCTCGTAGAGTCTTATAATGCATCACTCGAGGGCCGCTTGAGCTGTTTATTGAAAATCCGAACCGTTTACCTTTTATGTGAGAGTGACTATATCATTCATGCAAAAAATGAAGCACATTGGCTATCGTTATATACTACATCACACCTGACAAAAAATTCCTATTAATGAATCTATGTTCCGATGAAAGGGCTTCCAAAGTCCGATAGACCCGATATTTGGCGAGAGTGATTAAAACACCAATAACTACGAAATGAACGGTATGGATCGTCATACTTGTGTCGCAATCATGTGGCTAGCGTACATTGAACTATAGCGGAATACATTGATTTAGAACTAAATAAGTTAGATGTATAGATTTAAACGGTAGCTGCAGACTCATTATTTCAAATATTCGATCTAAACCGTTACGATTTAAGATCTTATCAAATTTATCATCCTCCCCGAAATAGGTGATAATCGGATGTCCGAGACCATGTGATCAGAACAGATTCGGTGCTTCCAACGACGTAAAAGTCCTATAATGCACCACTTTAGGGCCACCCGAGTTGTTTTTTGAAAATCTGAGCTGTCTACCTTTTTTGTGGGACTATTTATATCATTTGTGCAAAAAATAAAGTAAATTGGTTATCATTATATACTCGATCGCACATAAAAAAAATCCCCTATCAATATATCTACGTCCCGATAAAAGGGTTTCAAAAACCCGATAGACCCTAAAATGTGCGAGAGCAATTAAAACACCAAAAACAATGAAATGAACGGTATGGATCGTCATACTTGTATTGCAATCGTGTGGCTAGCGACCTAGCGTACAAGAGGCCGTTTTTTAAAAATAGAATTATATAATATTAATATATATTATCATGTTTGAATTTGATTCAAAATTTCTTAATCATATAAAATATTTTAAAAGCTTATTTTACTTAAATAAAATGAAAAGATTAATAAATTATTGGATTATCAAAAAATACACACAAATAAAGTAAACTATAATCTTAAAACTCTTGTTTATTTAATAACATATTTTTTTTGGTTTTTCTATGCCTCGTGACTCGTGTCGTGCCCGTAGCCCGTAGGGCCCGCCCTGAGGTGAAGCCGCCTTAGGCCTCCAAAATTCGGGCGAAAACTGGGCCATGTTTTTCGTAAGACGAAAATATATTATATATGTAAGTTATTCCGAATTCTAGCACGAGTAGAGTTCCAAGCTTCAAGTATCAGTGGTTTGTCCATATTGCTTAAACCGAGAGGTCCCTGTTTCGAGCCCTTGTATTAGTTATGCTTCAGTTGTTTTAAATTTTAAATGTTACTCTGAGTCAAATCTTTTTTGCACACTACTATAAATGTTTGGATAAGTTTTCTTTTTAATTTAATTTTTAAATTTTAATATCTAGTTCACAGGAAAAAAAAATACTTTTGACTATCTCTTGACGCGTGTCCCCCGTTGAGGAATCGTGGGGCTCTGATTCCTTTGGCGTATTGCGCATTCGGCGCCCGTTAGCCCAGGTTTCAATATTGTGGGGCTCTATCTCTTCCAATATTGTCCCAACTTATGTAGGTTAAGTTGGGTAAACTTTATTTGTTTTTAGCTTTACAAAATTTATTAAGTATTTATACTAATAAGTCTTTTTTAGTTTTTCTTAGATTTAATTTTTTATTTTTTACTTCCTCTCATCAAGCTAAGTAAAAAATTTAAAAGAGTACAATGAAAATTTTAAAAAGTATCAAAAAAGACTTAAAAAGCCAAAATGAACAAGTTAGATCCCTCCTGTGGGCTTTCCTTTGTTGTTTTTTTTTTTTTCAAATTTTAAGTCAATTCAAAAAAAAATTATTCATCTTGACAAGAAGAATTTAAAAGCAAAAAAAATCATGACAAGAAATTCAAAAGAGTTCACTAAATAAAATAATAATCTAAATTTTATTGTTCGTTATATAGTTTTAATTATCCAAAATTATTTTTCTTCCTTAAACACAACTTTTATTTTTTATGCTTACAACTAGAGAGAAAAAGTCTAAACCTTTTCAAGGATCCATAAATTTTTTTCATTTTCTAGGTTATTCCCGTAGGGGAATAGTCTGAATAGATAAAAATATTTAATGCAAAATTAACAAAAGTTAAACACAATTTTTATTTTTTATGCATACAACTAGAGAGAAAATGAAAAAAATTTCCGTGCCCGTGCCGTGCCGTGCCAAGTCAACTTTCCGTGCCCGTGCCGTGTCGCATGCCCGTGCCGTGCCGTGCCGTGCCAAGTTAACTTTCCGTGCCTGTGCCGTGCCGTGCCGTGCCAAGTCAACTTTCCATGCCCGTGCCGTGTCGCGTGCCGTGCCGTGCCGTGCCGTGCTAGAACCGTGTCGTGCCATATCGTGACTCGTGCCCCATCCCACTTCTGTGCCGTGCCAGTGTCGTGCCTGTCTATGACCGTGCCGTGCCGTGCCGTGCCAAGTCAACTTCCGTGCCGTGCCCGTGTCGTTCCTGCTCACTTCCGTGCCCGTGCCGTGCCGCGTGCCCATTAAGACCGTGCCGTTCCCGTGCCGTGCCAGGATTATTCCGTGCCCGTGCCCGTGCCGTGCCGCCTTTAAACGTGCCGTGCCGTGCCGTGCCCGTGCCGACCCGGCCCATATTACACCTCTAGGCCTTCTAAGGGGAGTGGCCCAGTTGAGCATTTTCAAGGTCTTGCTAATGGGCTGGACTCTGGCATTGATTTGGGGATAATGGACCAGTGGGACCATCCGCCCGTCCCATTATCCTCAGCAAGGTAGATGGCGAAAATCCCATCCCATTACCACACACAATATTTTCAAAAATGATACTCATACAGATTTTTTGTGCACAAATCATACACAAATTGTGATATGGGGTCCATTCTGTGTCCCACACAAATGATTTGATTCGTTCATTAATTGTAAAACATATTTTTCAAGGGTCTCTTCTAGAAATCAACTCAATCCGATACTTATAGATGCTCGATCCAATCATCCAACTTTTTCTTATCCTGAAATCTAAATGAAAAGTTAGATGATTAGATCGAACACTTATAGGTATCAAAGTGAGCTAATTTTTTGCGAAGATCTTTGAAAAAATGTTTTACATTTAATAAACGGATCTAATTGTTTTAGCATGACTGATCCCTCCCCCCTCCCATTGCCCATCGAACTGCATCCCTTTGCCCCCGTCCGATCCGTGCCCTCTACATCACCATCAAATCCATTAAATTGATCGAATAACCATTTCAAATTTCTAATGAACAAATGTAGACCGAATAACCAGTTTTTTATCAACTGATTGAATAACCAATTAGCTTTTTCGATCTCAAAAAATAAAATATGTCATGTTCTCTGATGACGAAAAATAATCACGATTTAGATTAGTTTGAAGTGCGTTCAGTTGGCGAGGGATTTGGAAATTAACAAGACCGTCATAGAAGGCGACTGTCAACAGTCAACACGTATATATATGCTTGAACACCATAGGGAGGAGCATCGGACTATTGGAGTGATCGTGGCAGATGTTCTCTGGTTCATGACGGGCTTTCAAGAGGTCGAATTGTAGTTTGTGAAGAGGATTGGCAACAGAGTGGCTCATTGTGTTACTTATCAAACAGTGAGAGGTACCAGTTGTGGTACTTGGGAGTTTAATCATCTTTTGTGACTTCTATCCCCCTTCAAGGTGATGGGTGTCCAATTTGATGCATAGGTTACTTGGTTATCATTTACAAAATTTAGGGGTCTTTTGGCTAAATAAGCCAATTGGCTTTTTTTCTTTTGTCTTTATTGAATTTTTTTTCCCATTTGTTAATTTCACATCAAATTTTTATGGATATTGGTTCGACTTGACGAAAAGAATCAGAAAAAAAATTTATGGTCCACACCAATTTTTTTTGTCGACACCTAACTTTTTTTTAATAAAGACGAAAAAAATTGGCTTATTTTTGTGTTTATTCAGAAAACTTTTGGAATTCGATCGTAATTTTTGCATTTTATATTTCTCTCGTCGTGACAAAGTAATAATTCATAAAACATTTATAAAAATAAAATAAATAAATAAATAAGAACAAAAAATAATTCAAAAGGAGTTTTTATCCAAACAACCCCTTACACTACAAGAAAAATGAAAATTAGTGACGAAAAAGTGGCGACGAAATTTAATTTTGTCACTAAATGAGTATATTTGGCGACGAAAAAATAAATTCGTCACTATTTTGATAACTTTCGTGACGAAATAATTTTGCCACCAATTATGCCTGTTTAGCAACGAAAAAAATATTTTCGTCACTAAAGGTACCCTTTTGGCGATAAAATACATTTTTCGTCGCCAAAAGCTTAAAAAATGTGACAAAATTATTTTTTGTCGCCAAAGATAATCATTTGGTGACAAAAAATATATTTCGTCGCCAAATGTGAGCAATTTTGTAACGAAATATTTTTTTCGTCACCAAATGCTTAAACTTTGGTGACGAAATATTTTTTTCGTCACCAAATGCTTAAACTTTGGTGACGAAAAATAATTTCGTCACCATTTTAACGCTTTCAGCGACAAAAAATATATTTCGTTGTCAAATGGGTACCTTTCGTGACGAAATTTATGAATTGCGCTTTGTCACTAAATGTATTTCGGACATAACTCTTTACTAAAATCTCCGATTGAGATAAATCAAATTGGGTTTGAACAATAACTCAATTGCCTACGACTTTCATGTTTATCAAAATTGCTAATTTTAATGTTTAAAGGTCCAAAATTACATTCGAAATATATTTTCATTTTAAACATATGTGTTATATATTAGATATTTCAAATATTTACTGAAAAGTGTGTGTAGTGCAGTTGGTTGGAGCTTGCGCGAAAAACTCAAGGGACTCGGGTTCGAAACCCAGCAGGAGCAAGAAAGATGGATTTCTTTTCCCATATGAAAACATCTTTCGCAACGAAAAATTTAGTCACCGATTTCTTATATTAGTGACAAAAAATTTCGTCATCGATGTGACCCATCGGTGACAAATTTTTTCGTCGTAAAAAAACACAATAAGTGAGGAAAAAAATTTCGTCACCAATTATTCATTTTTTGGTGACGAAATATTTCGTTATCAAAAGGCACTATAGGTGACGAAAAATAAATTTTGTCACCAGGTAGGAATCCTCGACAACCTTTAGTCGACAAATTTTTTTTCGTCACCTATATTATTTGTGACGAAAAACATGCAATTTGTGACGATTTTCATTCGTCACCCAATTAAATTTTTCTTGTAGTGTTAGTCCTATCATTTGTCATAAAAAAGGTGCCTAGAAAATATCATGGTTTGGAGTGAAAAGGGAAGAAAGGAGCAAAGAGAAACAGAAAGTTTTCTGTGTGCTAAAACATTTGGCCTTTTAGTGTGGTGAATATTGTGATTGTAGGATCCTCCAATTATTACAGTATTGGATAGGAGCTGAACTCGTTTGGTAGCGGTGCCAAGTAGCTGATTCGGCTGTTCAATTCGGCAATCGACAGCTCAGATCTTAATCCGAGTAATGGATAGGTCAGATTTTATGCACTCAAATTAAATCTGTGCCGTTCATGCCGAGATGATTGACCAGATTGACCGTTTAGTATCGATGCCAAGGACCTTCGTTTGGCAGCATCTCCCAATCCACCTTTGCCTTTTAAGATGGATACGAATCACAAGGTTATATACATCTATGATTTGTAAGTTGTATACACTATATAGAATGATCGAACATATCTACGATAATTTTTGGGTTAATTCTTTTGAATCTATAATACAAATCGCGACGGTATAGTGGTCCACATATTTTTCCTCCACCATTGGATTTATAATACATTTTTCTGCATAAATCTTCACCCTTTATTCATTTTCATTCTAAGACCCCAGTAATCAATTGGCTCTCACAGCAATAATTTACGGTAAGGCATATCAAAGGCTATTGCTATTGCTATTCCTAATCCCACGGCAATAAAATGCACTTTATTTATGGAATCAAAGGCAACTCAATATACACGGCAAAATGGATATGGAAACAAAATGCACTTTATTTATGGTAAGAATGCAAAACAATATACATGGCAATAAACAAAATGCACTTTATTTATGGTAAGAATGCAAAATGACAATGCACAGCAAAATCAATATACACAGCAATAAATAAAATGCACTTTATTTATGGTAAGAATGCAAATCAAAGGCAAATCAATATACGGTTTTGTATTCCATTGTTTCCTCTCTCCCTCTCTCCTCCCCCATCCCCCGTCACTCTGCTTTCGAAACGCCATAACAAGAATTGAGGTGAGTGTATTTCATTGTTTTTTTTTTCAGTTTACACCCAACGCACGGTATTGTCTTGCTTCCCTGTTCATATATTTTTTTTGCTTAATACCGCGGTTAGTTTGGTTTTGTATTTCATTCTTTTTTTTTTTTTGTCATTCTTGTGTGTAGTTAATCCGTGGTTTCGGGGCATTGCCACACTCTTTTACATGGCAAAATGGATGGAAACAAAATGCACTTTATTTATGGTAAGAATGCAAATCAATACACACGACAATAATTAAACAAAATGCACTTCATTTATGGTAAGAATGCAAATCAATATACGGTTTTGTATTTCATTGTTTTCCTCTCTCCCTCTCTCCTCCCCATCCCCCGTCACTCTACTTCCGAAACACCATAACAAGAATTGAGGTGAGTGTATTTCATTATTTTTTTTCAGTTTACCCTCAACACATGGTATTGTCTTGCTTCCCCTTTTTAGATATTTTTTTTTTTGCTTAATACGGCCGTTAGTTTGGTTTTGTATTTCATTACTTCTTCTTTTTTTTTTTGTATTTCACAGTTTCTTTTTTTGTATAAGATTTTTTGTCGAATACGTATTGAGCATATATATAGTTTTGTATTTTACTCTGCTTCCGAAAGAATTGATCACACTAAACGGCTCGAATCATCGAAATTCGATTAGAAAATGGGAGAAATGAGAAGGTCCGCATTTTAACTAAAATAAGGACCCATTCATGTGAAACGGACTCTGTGTGTGTGTGTGTGTGTGTATATATATTGTATATACATACAAATAACACAAAACACATATACAGAGACAAAACTATGTACTATGTGGCTTATGGGGGCCAAGACCCCCGCATTGTTTCGGAAATTTTTATTTTCCAAATTTTAATATTAATATTAGTTATTTTTTAATTTTCTAAGAACACTTGAATATTGTATTTTTTATTGGATGTTATTAGACATTTAAATGAATGTTATTAGACACTTGGATATTAATAGTAGTTGTTTATTTTGTATTGGATGTTATTAGACATTTCGTAATGCATATACTCTCTTTGTCCCACAAAGTTTTTTTTGTCCACAACTCAGAACCTAAAAAAATGCATTTAAAAAAAAAATATATCAAACTCTCTTTTTGCAAATTAATAGAAATCCATGTGTTCTTTAAATTTTTGCAAAAAGTGAAAATTTAACTTTTGCCTACACAAAATTGTCATCACCGAATGATTTATCTTTTGGCAATGCACAGTGCACATTTCGTCGCTGGAAAAAAAATTCGTCGGCAAATATTTTGTGGGAGAATATTTCCTGCCAACCTTAATTTTACCAACAACATTGCTGATGCACTTACTTTCATCGCTAAAAAATCTACATTTACCGACACGAACTAGTTTTGCATGCATTGCGTCGGCAATCGGACCGCCTTTGATGCATTTTCTTGTAGTGCAAGTTTCTACCAGTTGTATGATTCTTATTTTATTATGTCTTTTTGTTATCTATAATACAAATCGCGATGGTGGGAGAAACTATAGTTAACTTGACATTTCTTTTTCCAGTTTACTTTTTTTTAGTTCAATTCTGGACTCAATGGGATGTATGTTAGGTTTTCTATTGTCTACTTTTTTATATGCAAGTCATCTCTTATTATTTTTTGGAACTGGCATCTATGCAAGACATGGTGCTGTTCCAGTGGTATGTGGAGTTGCCACGCTTGATGATATGGTTTTTACCTTTTTATTGCATAGAAACTTTTTGGGTAAAGTTTTTATAAACAAAGTTTATATAAACAAAGTTTGAGTAAAGTATTTACTTTTTTTATTCCATCTAAACAAAATTGGGATTCGCCTTCAGAAATTGGGATTTGCCAGCTCACCCGTAATGACACCTCTCAAAAACTTTTAACTACGCAACACAGATGAATTGGGATTTGGTAAGCATGCTTTTTCAATTTTGTATAATAGATGGTTGTAGTATGGTACGTAGAGTGATTGATTTTACTTTTCAATTTTGTATAATATTCTTCTTCTTAATGATGCTTTGAGGCCTAAAAGATTGAAACATACCCCTCAGGTATTATTGGATACTGCTCAGGTTAGCACGAAGACAAATATCTCCAAGAACAAAATGCTTGCCTAGACAGAATTAGAGCATTGGTTTGGGGTCCCGACCTGAAGCAACAAGAGATGCAAAGCATGGCCTTTTATCATGGTATTTCCATCCAGGTTTTAGCATTATATTTTCACACAGGTTTTAGTATTGTATTAATTTACCAGTTCTCATCTCATTTTGAATATGTTGAGTTCTAGGCACGTCTTTGGATTATTTCAGAGTTGAGGCCAAGTCATTGCGACATTTATCAGTTAAGGATTATCCTTTGATGCCTCCTCCAAAGTCAACCATTGTAGTAGCATTCAGTCCTGGTGGGAAAAACCTTGCAGTGGCCAACCTGGCAATGTCAAAAGCTATGTTGGGATGGAAGTGAAACCACCTCAAACTTCTTTCACATCAAGTTGATTAGGTAGAAGTGAAACCACCTCAATCTTCTTTCATTTCAAATTGATTAGTTAGATGTTGCTTTGTTGTATGGATAAAAAAAAGTTTTCGTATTTCGAACTTATAAAATGGATTTTGTGAAGACAATTGGGTTATTGGGATGTGATCAATATTATAATCGAGTGTTTAATATAGTGGGAAGTTAAATTTTGTTTGCAAGTGCTTTTAGGCATGGGCATTCTGCTAGCTAAGCTCACACCTAGCTAAGGTCACTCAAAATATACTGAATAACAAATTCATTGACCAGGCACGGGCAATTTCTAATGTGTTGTACAAATTGACACCTCTTATCATAAGTGACCTAAAAACATTTATGTTTACCCATTCAAAATTAGAATTTTGTGTCCCCCGAAAAACATTTAATGTTTACCCGTTCAATGTTAGAATTTTGTGCCCATCCAAGTAGAGAATTTATATTCGTGGTCCACGCATTTCAATCGCACATCATTCCAATAAATCACTTGATTGCGATGATTGGAAATTAAGAATAGACCTCGCGCCGGTCGTTCAAGTAGATATATAGTAATTTTCTTAGGATGACAACTCATTTTACAGTGACTCTTCAGCATTAAAATTTAAGTCCGCTTCTCCTAAAAAACATTTAATGTTTACCCAATCAAAATTAGAATTTTGTGCCCCCTAAAAAACAATTAATGTTTACCCGTTCAACATTGGAATTTTGTGTCCATCAAAGTAGAGAATTTATATTCATGGTCCACACATTTCAATTGCACATCATTCCCATAAATCACTTGATTGCAACAACTGGAAATTAAGAATATACCTCGCTCTAGTCGTTCAAGTAGATATATAATTTTCTTGGGATGACACTTATTTTACCATGACTCTTCAGCATTAAAAAGTCCACTTCCCCTAAAAACATTTAATGTTTACCCATTCAACGTTAGAATTTTGTGTCCGTCCCTGTAGAGAATTTATATTCGTGGTCCATACATTGCAATTGCACATCATTCTGGATAAAGATTTCCTCCAACTCAAGCAGGAGGAAATCCTTGCTGCCCCACTTTGTGTTAGCGTGGGAATGGTTCACTCCATTCATAAAGTGCACTTGACGGTGAGTTATTCCCGTTAGTTACTTTGAAAATTGTTCTAGGGCAAAATTAGATCTACAATACGCAGAAGTGCAGAACCAACTTAACAGAACCCTTTTGGATTTATACAACACCATTGCTGACGAAGTAATGCCTTTCGGATCCGAGAGAGAGAGATGACAATGATTCCCACGCCGGGCAGCAATCGGATTTAGTAAGGCTTTAGGGATTAACATTCCTCAGAATTTTATCCGTAGTCTCTTTCATTTAACTTATTAAGAAACTATACCAGTTTTCTCAAGCGGTGACGGACAGAAAGGGGTGCTGGAAGTGCCTGGGCCCTCCCTGCACAGCTCTAAATATTTACATATATCGATTGTACTAATTTTTTAGATTAATTCGAACTGTTCATTGATTTTTAAATATTTCTTCAAATGGCCCTGTAGAAAATCAACTCAAAAGTGAGTGATCAAATGTACCAATTTTTCATTCAGAAAAATTGGATCAACCACTCTTGTAGTTATTCGATTGAGTTAAATTTATCAGAGACCACTTGAAAAAATATTTTAAAATTAATGAACAGTTCAAATAATTTGTGTGGAACCCGAAAGCGAGCCCTGCACGCTAATCTGGTGCGCATCTCGTCGATTCCCATAGGATTTTCAGTGATTCACACGGTGGAGGAAACAAGATCCATGACGAATCTTGGACCATGAAAAGAGAAAAATAACGCCATGTGAGAAAAAGAAAGACAGAAACTGACGACGTTAGTGAAAATGTTATGTTACGTGAAACACATAAGACTACTTACGTGGGCATCCTCAATTGTTGACACATAATAAAGGCTGTAGGATTTCCTCCTCCATACAACAGCAACAACAATAACAACAACAACACATATCATAACTCATCTAGTCTCCAATCATTGGGGGTATGGGCGGGGGATGATTGGAGACAGACCTAACCTTTGGCAATATATGCACAAAGTGGCTGCTCTTAGAATACCACTGAAACAGTGGCCCCCCTAACCTTCAAGAATCGAGGAGCTACAGGGACGTTTTGTTGTAGAACCATGCCCCCAAATCAAATCCAAATGGCATCAGAGAGGGCAGGCCTAGAGACCCAAATCAATTTATGTACACATTACCATGTGCACATTTCCATAGGTTAGAGGAAATCTCTCCTCTTCCTATAAATCACTTGATTGCGACGACTAGAAATTAAGAATAGACCTTGCTCCGGTCATTCAAGCAGATATATAATTTTCTTAGGATGACGACCCATTTACAGTGACTCTTTAGCACTAAAAGTCCGCAACCTGTGACTATTCCTTTGAACTCTTGAGTCTTGACGAAGTAATGCCTTTACCAATCACACACTTTCGAGGGGTTCGTACACTTAACAATGTACCCCTACAAAAAATGTGTCGCGAATAAGAGTGTTGGGCCACTATGTGACGGTGCCCTAAAACCACCAAATATTTTTTTCGGGCGCTACTTTTTTTTTTTTTTACCTGACCAAGCAATGCATCTGGGCCTAAAACTTCATAAGTTAGCTAAACATGCAAGAATATTGTGCAGTCCAGTTCCTACGTTCGCCCAGCCTTGTAAATTGTTTGAGCTTTTATCAGCACAAACCACCAATGTTGGCTTACAATCTGTTTCGATTATTGGATGATTTGGAAAGAAAAATACTCTATATAGAAAGAAATAGGAATTCTATCTTTGCTAATGACTCGTTTGATTCGTGAAAGAAAAGAAAAGAAAAGAAAAAAGGATAGGAAGGGAGGGAAACGAAAAGAATAAATATTTTTTCTTGAAAACCCTATTTCCAATTTTCCATTCGCATGAGAAAACAAAATAAATGACCACGATAAGAACGAGGGACCCTTCTTTTCGATCTTTTTTCCAAATCACACTAAGGGTATATTTGGTTCGATGGATCAACATTGGAATGGAATGGTCATTCTATGGAATACTTATTCCTATGTTTGGTTCACCATTAAATGATGGAATGATCATTCTAAATTGAATCACTATTCACCTTAGTAAATAAATTGTATATCCATTAAAAAAAATAAAGAAATTGTCATTCCATTTTTTTGTTACACCAAAATTATTAGTGTCACTCCAAGATTCATTATTGCCACTTCGAAAATTACTATTGCCACACCAAAAATACTACTGTCACTCCAAAAATTACTACTGCCACTACAAAAATTACTATTGTCACACCATTCCAAAAATTATTATTATCACACTATTCCATTGAAGATGAGAATGGTTATTCCTAAGCACAGCCAAACTTGGGAATGAAAATAATATTCGAATCTTATTTCCTCCAATTCTATTCCAATTTCATTTCATTTCATTCTCAATTCCATTCCATCAAACCAAACATAACCTAATTTTTTTTTTTTTTTTTTGATGGCAGATGTTCAGGAGGCAACACCCAAGGTGGGAGCTCAGGAGCAAAACAAACGGAACCTAAACAATAGTAGCAAGGTATTGTTGATAATGTAAAACACTACCGTCAACACTTTTTTGTGTTCTCTAATCCATTGATCAATACATGGTGAAAAAACTGGTGTTACTCGTGAATTTAACCTATTAAAGAATCACATATATCTAAGTCTTGCTTTCTTCCGCTATTTTTTTGCTCGATTTTCTAACTTGCAATGAGTTAAATAAACTTCACTTGAAGTCGATGGATTCTCTCCCCGTGTCCCATTGTCCACATTTCACGTAGAAATTTCTTTTTTTAATAATACTCCATAATTTGGGGTAATCTCCATTTATCATATATGGACCAAATGAATGAACAATTCACGAGTGTGGTGTTAAATCACTCTTTGTGCATCTGAAATAAAGTGAAGAAAGTGCACTCTTTACCATTATAATTTGGGACCGGTTCCGTTCACACCCATTTTAATACCCATTTGACATCTAATCTCAACCACTCATTTCAATGGCCAAGATTAAAACACACACTCTAGATCCTCTCTCTCCATCTCGCCCCCCCAACCCCGCCCCCCAAAGAATGTTTGAGAACATGCTAATATTAGTAGTTTTGGTGTGATCATTGGGAAAAAATTTCAATATATATATTTGTAGGGTCAAATGCATATAATAAATAAGATAGTAAGTAGTAAGATCTACACTACACCTGTGTTTGAGAAATTTTGCTAATGAAATCAACTTCATCTTATATTGTACTCTCTCTCTCTCTCTCTCTCTCTCTCTCTCTCTCTTTTAGTCGTTGAACGTTCAAGTCCTCGATCGGGTGTGACGATTGCAATCTGGATTTGTTCATAACTTTGAATAGGAGTAATCTTTCTACTTAGAAATTAATGTGGTCTTATGCTCACGTACCCACTTAATTACTAGATCTGTATAGAATTAGATTGTGCCTATATAATTTAATGTCTCTTTCTTAGTGGATGGAGGATGGGATTGAATATCGAGGTCAATTGTCTTAAATTATCATCAAAGCAAATCTGGCAATCCAAAATAGTACAGTAGTAGAGTAATAATACAAAAGCCATCTCTACTCTACCAATTAATGCGACAGTTGCAAGTGTAGTAGTACTGTACTGTTTGACAAGGAAACCTGCAGATATAATCAAAGATGGTAACTAAATATAGGCTGCTATTTCTATTAAGGCGGTTAGTGTGAGCTTTCACCTCATGTGCGCTCATGATTATTTCGTTTGTGTAACCGCTCGAATGACGTCTTATCTGTCACTTTGGATAAGGCAGTTACGTGCACGTGGATGATTTGTCATGGGAGATATGGCCGAGCATCGTGGCCTAGCACCGGGCTGAACCGCAGAGAGAAGCATCGTGGCCTAGCACCGGGCCGAACCGTATAGAGGAGCCTCGTGGCCTAACACCGGGCCGAATCGTATAGAGGAGCCTCGTGGCCTAACACCGGGCAAAACAGGTAACATGAAGGGAGGAATGTGGGTATTTTGGTAATTGACCACAAAATGGGAAAAGTCAAAAATCCGAAAAACTCCTCCAGGCCTGATTTTGGTTTTTTGCTTCTAAACCCAAAAACCCAAAATCCATTCTTTCACAATCCATTCTCAAAATGGAATGCCAAACATCCAAAATGGAAAAATGAGAATCCGAAAATGCAAAAATTCAGTCGCCAAACACGCCCTATGACTTTCTCCTCCAGTCCAAAAATACAGACCGGAGATAATCTGATTCCTTGAAATTGACAAGGGTGCAAGGTGGGATTGGATGTAAACGAAGGGGTACAAAAGTACAATTTGCCCTGTTTTGGTGTCAACGTCTGGGAAGTTAAGGTTAAAATAGAATTATAGGCCTTACTTTACAAATTCCATTCCACGAAAGTAATGCTCACCACCGGCCACTCCACAATGAGAGGGAACGAAAGAGACAAAATTGAACTGGTCCTACTACACGTGATTAGAAATGACGTTTTAGTCTTGATTTTTTTCCGAGTCAAAGTCTATGTCGTTGGGTGCCATACTCACTTGCACTTTTCATTTTATGAACCAAAGAGATAATAATGCAGAAGCTAATTGCTATAAATATGACTCTTTAATAGCCTAATTTCTAACTGAGATAACCAGCCATTCTAGAGCACTAGTTTTATGGCTCTCTCCATTCCATTTTCTGCCAACAGCCATGCTTCATTCCTTTGTTTGCTTATGTTTGTATCAATCTATTTGAAGGTGGCACTGGTTTACGGAGCGAAAAGAGAACATGATAAGCCCTACCATGTTGTAAATGTGAAGTCCCTGGATCCAAATCCATATTGCATAGAATCCACAAAGGGTAATTCTCTAGCCCTATAACTTTCTGCAATTTTATTGCTTTCCTTCTTTATCAGCTAGGTTGAACAATTTCTCTCAATTTTCTTCAGGCTTATGTTTGAATATCTGTCATTTCTCTGTTTCATTCTCTGCACAAAACCAAGATGCAGCTATACAATCAACTCTCAAAAAATAAAAAGTTAATGGAATACTGACACGTGGTGCTCAAGAAGCCTTCTTGATCACATATTGGTGCCGGGACCACAAGCTTGGTATGAGCCCACGCCAATATTTTGCAGAAAAGGCTCCCTAGAGCACCACGTTTTTTTTATAGGCTTAAGGTTTTATTGAGAAACTTGACAAATGATATATCAAGTCGGGTGAGGGGGAGGAGAATCCAATCAAAAGTTGAATGCTGAAACAAACACAAAACAAGAACACCCAGACAAAATTGAAACCCAACAACAATAAATCCGTAGAGCACCACGTTGCAGTGCTAATTCACAAGCACTAATTAATAATCAATAATCCTATTTATATTACCACATTGAATTTTCAAATACTTATTTGTGAGATTGTAATTCACCAGATCAGAGCAAAAGGGAGTCACTAAAAGTTGTTCACAGGCATGGCCCATGCTCTCATATGAATGAGGCCCGAACCAGTGCTCCAACCCTCGCTGAAATCATGTCTTATGACCAGGCCCGAGTTAACTCACTTCAGCATCGACTCCGCGTTAAGTTAGACCGCAACAGTCTCGACGACTCCAAAGCCACCCTCCCGGCCAAGCCCGGGCAATCAATCGGGAGCTTCAATCACGTCGTTACGTTAGGACTCGGAACCCCCAAAAAGGACCTTACCCTTATATTCGACACCGGCAGCGACGTCACGTGGATTCAGTGCCAGCCATGCATTAGGTACTACCCAGATTTAAAATTAGTAGCTTGATTTTTTTGGTTATACAATATTGATTTTGATCCACTAATTTTATTATTTTTATTTGTTTGCTCAAATGTAAATTGAATTCGAGTTTTTTAATTGCCACTTTTAGTTTTAACATAGACCAATGCTAGAGACTTTTTGACCTACTGTGGTTCGTTTTGCAATAAGTCTAGCAACCCGGCAATTAGCTCACGCGTCAATCCATTACGCTGACGTGGCATAGATCCCACGTCCACTTTAACTTTAAAAAAAAAGGCAAAATCTATTGTCGGGGCTGGTTATAAGTGGGCCCAACAGCTTTAAAATTATGTGCGTGTACTTTGAAAATGTGGCAGGAAAAAGGTACATAGATTCATACATTCATTCACATATTCATACTTACAATAAGGGTTGGATCAACACATACTGGATGTGTAGTGTATGCGGGCTCCACTCTTGTTGTGTGTGAATGGATGTGTAAATGAATGTGGTAGTAGAAGGACTCATGAATGAAAATGACAAAAATAACCCCTCCCCTCCCTTTGATGACAGAACTAGCATGAGACTTTTACCACCACGTGACGGGACTCGGAGGGCCTGTGGTGACTTGGGTCACTATAGGGTTGTAGTGACTCAAAACGCCAATGTTTTGGGGTGCAAGGAAACGACAAAAGGCCTTGTTTGGTGGAAAGCCAAGAAAAAAAAGTTAAGTGCTCTACTTTTTAATTTGTTTGAATTATTGCGAAAATTTTATTTTTCTGATCATTTTATCCTAAAGAACTATAATTAATTTTTTTTACTCTATAACTTTCGTTAGTCAACCCTAATAAAGTCGTAGAATCAAATATCTCTTAGAGCTAACTAACAAGAGCATAAGAGTCAAAAATTAATTATGACCATTCAGAATAAAAATAATCAGAGAAATAAGATCTTCGCATTGGTTTAAACGAATTAAAAATTGGAGCACTTAATTTTTTAACCATATTTTTTAATATATAAACGGTCTATACATGGTTGAAAAATTAATTGCTTCAATTTTCAATTCGTTTGAACCAATGTGAAGATCTTATTTATCTGATCATTTTATTCTAAAGAGTCATAATTAATTTTTGACTCTAAGGCTCTTGTTAGTTAGTCCTAAGAGATATTTGATTCTACGACTTTTTTAGGGTTGACTAATGAGAGATTTATAGTCAAAAATTAATTATTGTTCTTTAAGATAAAATGATCAAAAAAATAAGATCTTCGCACTGATTCAAACGAATTAAAAATTAGAGCACCTAACTTTTTTTACTTGGCTTTTCATCAAACAGAGCCTTTTGCCTTTTCCCTTGCAGCCCCAAAACGATGATGTTTTGAGTCACTACAACCCTCTGGTGACTTGGGTCGCCACAGCCCCCGAGTCGCAAATGATGACCACTTTTTCCAAAGCAACTTTCCCTCTTTTTTCTTTTGTAAATAAGGCCCCATTTTTACTAGTAAAAACTATTAAAAATTTAAAGCATTTTACCTTCTTATTTTCATTAACAAAAAAGTTTCAGCATTTTACCATCTCGTTTTTACAAACAAAAAAGTTGTCAACAAATGCTATTTTTGCTGCAGTAACTCTTTTTTTTTAATAGCAAATTTTTTTTTTAATCTTGAAATTGTTATAGCCCCTCTTATTTTATGTTTGTGCATGAATGTAGCATTGTTGGACAGAAGACTAATGAGAGAAGGCACAGTTTTGCATGCGTCCACTTTTTTTTCTAACTTCTTCGAAAGAGCTTGGGTTAATTCGGTCATTTGTGGTTGAAAACAATCAATCAAATCATGTGGACTAACATTGCATAGAAGGACGTTAAGCGACTACAAAAGTATTTGCGTGTGGAGGGAAATTTTTAGTGTGTGCCATGCACTATAGTCAGCCCATAAGGCTGACAGTAGATGAACCAAAAAAAAAAAACAACCCTCTTTGCTTCTTCTACATTCAACCCAACTCCACAGCTCCACCCTTTCTTCCAAGCAGAGACCACCACTCCACTACCGAACTCCATAGATTCGCCTCCCACCCAAAGACTTCATTCTGCCCGCCGGATCGGTGCCCCACGGCGGCAAAGTTATTTGTTCATAGAGTTATTAGTTCTTCTACCGCTTTCCTTCCTTTGTTTGTAGCATTGTTCGGTACTTTGGGAATTTCTTAGGTGATAGAACAAGAGCAGGGTAACAAGAACCAGAACCAAACCCATAAAGCTATAGATGCCGACCTTTATTTTGCCATTTCGTTAAAAAAATCGGATACAAGTAAGGAACCTCTTCTCTTCAACTCTTAGATTGGAATCCATTGCACAGTCTCCATTTTGATTCGATTTAAAGCTTATTTTTCCAAATCTGTGAGTCGGCACATCCAAAACATGTGGTCGGAGTGTTAGATAAAATATTATTTTAGGGTTTTGTTTATTTTAAGATGGGAACCGAAATAGACAAAGAGAGATCCTTTATTGTAAATCTGTGGAGTTAGGTGGTGGAGTGGTGGGCCGTTGGTCAGAAGAGAGAGGGTGGAGGTGGGTTGAATCTGTGGAAGATGTGGACGTGGGGCACCGGTCCGGTGATTGGAATAAAGTCTAGAGAGGGAGGATGGGGGGCGGGAAATCTGTGGAGTTTGGTGGTGGAGTGGTGATCGTTGGTCGAAAGAGAGGGTGGAGCTGTGGAGATGGGTCGAAACCGTGGAAGTGGAAGAAGAAGATAGGGTTTTTTTTTTTAACTTAACACTGATGTGGGGCTCATGCCATTTCAGCTTCGGGGTTGGGGCGTGGGCTCGTTTCCTGGTTCGTAGACTTAGGCCCCGTTCCGAAAACAACCTTAAAAAATAAGTACTCATTTTGGAACTTCTCAAACAAAAATAAGAAGAGTCATTCCATAAAATCCAAATAAAAAGTTTATTTTACATTTTCAAACTCAAAAATAATGTTAATGTTAAAAATCTAAATGAGATTTATCAAACAAGATCCATATTGATAAGAAAATTATTTGCGTAAGTACATGACTTTTGAGCTTAAAATTACATTCTTTAAAAATAAGGAGTTGTGCTATGAGTAATGGGCGCCGGGGAGGAAAATTGTACCGACGGCCGCACCGGGCCGTCTCCGGCCACCGGACGGCCGATCCGAGCCGTCCAAAAATTCTAAAAAAAAAAACCGAGGGGGCTCGCGCGAGAATCAACGGCATCTGAGGTGTGTAGGGTGCTTGATCCGAGCACCCATTTTTCTTGTATATATGATGTACGATTTCCCTACCGGCGCCCATTGGTACCTATATAAATTCTGAAAAGGGTAGTATCTTCTTCTTATTTTTGTAAAACAACCCTTATTATTGAACAAAAAATAAGAACTTATTTGGGTTTTGAAACCAAGCCTTATTGTTCTTTTTAGTACGTAGTATTTTTTTTTATTAAACTAATAACATAGGAGCCCTGTGACTCATGTTCAAGAGAAATTTTTGGGTTTCGGGTGGGTGCCACGTGACCGTGCCCATGTGGTGCTCAAGTAGTCTATTCGGGCCGTTTAAAAATGTGTTGGACGACCCATATTAAAATACTCTCTCTCCTCTTGCCCAACAACTCTCTGTCCTCTTCCTCTCTCCAAATTCGAGCCGTTCAAAACCGAAATAAATGACCCAGATGCGTTACTCGGACACCACGTAGTATCCGCTCGGCACCCAAAAATTTCTCTATGTTCACATGCTTTTTCTTTGAAAATGATAGAGAAGATATTTGTCATACATGGCAAGTCTCTAATGGAAAAGGGGCTCTCGAACGTTTTCATATTTTTGTATCCATTTATCCGCGCATTCTCCTTCATTGGCCACACATTTTTTCCCTTGGCGAAAATCAAGTAATTATTAGAACATTTAGTGATATTTGAATCCAATCAAATACATAAGAGTACATAATTACTACCAAATTACCACTCTATTTACTTCTTTGGCCCAATATTACTCGTCATGTACACGAGATTTCATGTTTTAGGAACATTAATGTTCCAAGTTTCTTTATTTTGTTAAATCAAGTAATTTAAAATATAAGTTAAATTGGTCTTAATATTCCACTCAAATTCTCTGTACCAAAATTTTGATACACCCATGTTTTGGTGCGTTTTTGGCCATTGAATTATTGGAACTTTTACAGAATATGAAAATTTTAAATTGTTCCATCTACCGAAAATGAGTAAGAAAAAAGGTAGACGGAAATTTGAGTATGGAGGACTTGAACTCCTAAATTTCACCTGAATCTTAGATTCATATCTTTGAGAAATTTTTGGTTGCAAATCACGTGCAGCGCATTCGAGTCATCCAAGCCGAGTAGCTGACAGTCCGGATTGAAACAAGCTTTTTATTTTCATTAATTTCCTTTTCTTTTCTTTTTAAAACTTTTCCGTACCTTTATATTCGGACCGTCGGTTGCATTTTTGGACAGAGCGGATGCGCTGCGGCCCAGGTATCACGTCAACAGTTGCTCCAAAAGTTTCTCCATATCTTTACCCATTTCTTTGTTCATGCTTCCAACGTACATATTTTTCGAATGCTGCATGCAAATATAGTCTTAACTAATTTGCGGATTTTCTTATAATTCCACTCCAACAACAGTTGCTACCAACAACAAGAACCCATCTTCAACCCCTCCGCCTCCCAAACCTACAAAAACATCAGCTGCACAGCGCCACAGTGCTCCCAAGACCTCAAACTCGGCTGCACCAGATCCACCAACACCTGCGTCTACGAGGTCGACTACCTTGACAATTCTACCACCCTCGGACTCTACGCCACCGAAACCCTAACCCTAACCCCCTCTGACGCCTTCCGCGGCTTCGCCTTCGGCTGCGGCCTAAAAAACACCGGCGTCTTCCGCGGCGCAGCCGGCTTGCTCGGCCTTGGCCGTGGCCCTCCCTCCCTCGTCACGCAAACCGCTTCGAAATACGGAAGCTACTTCTCCTACTGTCTTCCTACATTATCTTCCTCATCAGGAACTCTGGTTTTTGGAAAAGAAGGAGGAACCACAAACTCCGCTGGTATAAAATACACACCCTTGTTGACCAACTCGAACGGCCCGTCGTATTACTTCATCGAAGTCACGGGGATCAAAGTCGCTGGAGAGTTGCTACCGATCTCTCAATCCGTGTTCAGTTCTCCCGGCACTATAATAGACTCTGGCACCGTCATTACGTGGCTGCAGCTGGAGGCGTACGATGCACTCCGGACGAGGTTCCGGCAATTGATGATGAACTACACGATGACTCAGGGCGTGTCGCCGTTCGACACGTGCTACGACTTCAGCGGTCGCGATACGGTGGAGGTCCCGATGATAAGCTTCGTATTCGGCGTCAATGTTGAGGTTCTGATCCCTTTCCCCGGGACACTAATCGGCAGCCAAGAGTTAGCTTGTCTTGCGTTCGCCGGAAACAGTGATGCCTCCGACGTTGGTATATTCGGGAATTGGCAGCAGCAGACTTTGGATGTGGTTTATGATGTTGCTGGTGGGAAGCTAGGGTTTGGGACTGGAGGGTGTTCGTAGTGTCATCGATAGATTCATGTAGGCTCGATGTGTGTGTAGATATCGAAGCCGAGCCGGCAAGATATAAATAGATCATTGACACTACGTCAGCGTGCTATGTTTCATAAAATAATTTATCATTCATAAATAAGATGTGTGCGAATTAATCAAGAAAATAAGACTTGATTCAGCTCTTGGTACGTAGCAAGAAGGAAATCAGGGTAACTATAAGGGAAATTAAATCCCCTTATCAAAGCCTGTTAATGAGATATTATTGTGAAATACTAGTAAGACTGAAAAAATAAGTTTTGTGTCTATGTGCTAAATCTACGCTTTTGTCTTTTGATTAACTAAATTTTAGAGGTGCTCATCAGGGATCATGGTCGATAAATTAAAAATCAGTTTTGTGTCTATGTTTCATAAATGCTTTTCGGCAGCAGCGGAAACCGCTGGTTTCCTACGGAACCATTGTGGTTCCGATCATGTGTTTGTTATAGTACTGTTGGTTTCCTACAGAACTATTGTGGGTCCGATCATGTGTTTGACAGTAATTTAAATCGCTCATCATGTAGGCTAGGCGAGTGGATCATATGCAAAAAAATCAGTTTGATTGGACGTTGATATGTATGTCAACTATATTGAATTTTGTTGTATAAAATTGATGTTTAATCGAACTAATTTTTTGCATGAATGATTTACTCGGCGAACTGTACAATATGAACGTTTAAGATCACTGGATTAATACACAGTGGAACCCACAATGATCGCGGCGGAAACCATGTGGTTTTTGTCGTCGCAAGACAGAATTTATACCCGAGTAATAATAACATTGAATAGAAGTTAATAATTGGGAAGACTTCTTATCTTATACTACTATCCAGACTCCAGGATGGATTTATTGAACTCGAAATCTCCACTTTTATTTAATTCAGTACAACGTTTTCGAATTAATAGTCAATGTAAGGAGGAACATGTAACGATAGGAATCCACCAACTCTTAATTCTGTTTTGGCTTTTCCCCCATACTATCCAATTTCCCAAAAGCACCTTGCACATTCAAGCACCACAAATTTGAAGAGGAAAAAAAAAAATTGCTAACACCAAAAACCTCCTTTAAAATTCAAACCAAACAGGGCGCAAGAGTGTGGTTATTTCACGTTATGGTAATCACGGGTGACAAAGATGGATCCACGTATGGGCGTATGGGAGCCACGGCCCCCCATTGTTTCGGGAATTATTATTTTTTTGTTAAGAATATCTAGAATTTGTTTGTTTTGAATCCCAAAACCGAAATTCTCTAAGCACAAGGTCTCTTATAAATTTGTCCTTTCTTAATTAATCTCATTTGTTTTTCTATCTATATATCTTCACTCAGTACTCAAAAAACTTCCCTCAAAATCTAAACCAAATAAACCATTAGTTTCCTGAGCCTTAAAGTTTCAAATTCTTGTTGTTTATAGTTCGGCTCCCACGTTTACGAAATCCTAATTCCGTCCCTAACGGTGACATAATTTCATCAAGAATGGTGCATGCATTATTTTACGTACCTAAACTACGACCACCAGGTCCTCCACCACCACCTCCTCCGGCTTTAACCACCGTCGTCATCCACACCATTTACCGCCACCAAAGCACAACCACAGACAGGTCCAACACCCCTCCCCCCACCCACCATTTGTTCTGCTCTGGCCCTTAATTTGCATAAGACGCGTCATATTTCATTAATTTTGACTTTCATTACAAAATTAAAAGGCTGAGTTTGGTCTGTCGTTTGAACTCAGGGTCTGCTCTTCTTAAATTTTTGCTTTGCTATTTCTTTAGCTTTTCTTTGTAATTTTTTTAGATTAATCACTCGTGTTGATGAGAGGAACACTTACACAAAATAATATCATTTGTGACGCAGTGGCGATAGGATGGATCCCGTGGTGAAAGATCGATGAGCATTAAGTTTGCTCTGGCCCTTATTTGTTTCGTTTGCCGAGCAAAAAAAAAAAGTTTGCCACGGCAAAAAACAGCCGATTTAAAAGAAAACTACTCCATTTGCAATATTGTTATAGTTTTTGATGACTTTCAAGCGATGAATATTTTAATTATCAAAGTGGATTCGGGAAGAACCCATAAATATCTTCGCCATAACCGTTCATAAAAATTACATAATATCATCTTCCTATACATTTAGAAGCGTGCATAGAATCAATATTAATATTTTGACTGTTTATCCTTTTTTTTTTTTTGAAAAAGAGTAACAATAGTGAAAAACTAACGTAGTCCAATTAAGACCGGATTTTGGAGAAGTTAGATCTGCATTGAGTTGAAGTACCATTTCTGTTGCCGTTGTCGCTACGTTGTTGCCAAGAACCTACCACCGTCACCTTAGAGCTAGTTAGAGTGTGCACTTGTAGCAAGTGTTTCTTCAAATTAAGCAAGTGTAACCGTATGGTTTCGGATGCTGTTGGGGCACAATCAAATAATGCCCGAGCACCTTTATCCATCACACATTTTCGAGGAGTTCGTACACTTAACAATGTACCCCTACAAAAAATGTGTCGCGGATAAGAGTGTTGGACCACCACATGGTGGTGCCCTAAAACCACCAAATATTTTTTTGGGGCGCTACTTTTTTTTACTTGACCAAGCAATGCATCTGGGCCTAAAACTACATAAGTTAGCTAACACATGCAAGAATATTGTGCAGTCCAGTTCCTTCCTACGTTCGCCCAGCCTTGTAAATTGTTTGGGCTTTTGTCAACACAAACCACCAATGTTGGCTTACAATCTGTTTCGATTATTGGATGATTTGGAAAGAAAAATACTCTATATAGAAAGAAATAGGAATTCTATCTTTGCTAATGACTTGTTTGATTCGTGAAAGAAAAGAAAAGAAAATAAAATAAAAAAGGTTAGGAAGGGAGGGAAACGAAAAGAATAATGTTTTTCCTTGAAAACCCTATTTCCAATTTTCCATTCGCGCGAGAAAACAAAATAAACAACCACGATAAGAACGAGAGACCCTTCTTTTCGATCTTTATTTCCAAATCACACTTAGGGTATGTTTGGTTCGATGAAATCAACATTGGAATGGAGGAATACTTATTCTCATGTTTGGTTCACCATTAAATGATGGAATGATTATTTCAAATGGAATCACTATTCACTTTAGTAAAAAAAATGTAAATCCATTAAAAAAATAAAGAAATTGTCATTCCATTTTTTTGTCACACCAAAATTATTAGTGTCACTCCAAGATTCATTATTGCCACTCCGAAAATTACTATTGCCACACCAAAAAATATTACTGCCACTACAAAATTACTACTGCCACTACAAAAATTACTGTTGTCACACCATTCCATTGGGGATGAAAATGTTTATTCCTAAGCACAACCAAACTTGGGAATGAAAATAATATTCCAATCTTTTTTCCTCCAATTCTATTCCAATTTCATTTCATTTCATTGTCAATTCCATTCCATTGTCAATTCCATTCCATTGAACCAAACATAACCTTATTTTTTTATTTTATTTTTATGGCAGGGGTTCAGGAGGCAACACCCAAGGTGGGAGCTCAGGAGCAAAACAAACGAAACCTAAACAATAGTAGCAAGGTATTGATAATGTAAAACGCTACCGTCAACACTTTGTGTTCTCTAATCCATTCAATACATGGTGACAAAACTAGTATTACTCGTGAATTTAACCAATTAAATAATCACATATATCTAAGTCATGCTTTTCTTCCGCTTTTTTTTTTGCTTGATTTTTATTAATATTCGTGAATATAATTGTGTGTGTGTGTTTCATGGATAATTTCGATCCAATTTCCCCACACCAAGGGATTTTGACTGAAGAAGAAGCAGGGGAGTTGCTTTTCAATTTCTAAGACCCATTCAGGAAGTCCCCATCAGGGACTCTTCGGTGCTTTCCCCACTGAGCAAAAGTCTATATAGCTCAACCGAAGACCGTGAGAAGTCGTGTAATGTGGACAAAGGCGGCTCCAAAATCTCCTTTATAAAATAAAAAAAGAAAAAAAGAAAACTTTAAATGGAAGTGCAAGTATGATAACCGTAACCTCTGCTGGAGTATTGCTCTGTCACATCACACCGCCGAAAAGGTAATATAATTTTTCATCGATTTTTCATGTAGCTGAATCACTTTTGTCTTACAAATAGACGAATCTAACATTTGATCTTGAGGAACTAGGGGTTGGTGCTGTCCGTGGTGTGTCGGGCGATCCCAGTTTGCTCCGGTCTCGTTTTGATGAGCGGAAACGTTTATTTCGTAGAGCTTGTTGAGTAGAAGACGTGTGCCAAAAATCAACTCAATCGAATATCATTAAGTGCATGATCGGTACACGTATAACTTGACAATAATGGGTTCTAGTGGGTTTGATCCAGTGTTTTGGAACCATTCTTTTCAGGATAAAAATGTTTAGTTAAGTTCTAGTAGATTTGATCCAGTATTTCGAATCCATTCTTTTCAACATAAAAATATTTCTTAATGATATTCGATCGAGCTAATTTTTAATACACTTCTTCTACTTGACGAGTTTTACAAAGTTAACGTTTTCAATCATTAAAACGAAACCGGAGCGGATCGGGATAGCTCAAGACAGCATGGTGCTGGGATAGCACCAACCCCAAGTTCGATTTTGAGCAGAGTCCGTTACTTTTTGTTTTCATATTGCAGCCACGTGATTATCGGGAGAAAATTTTGCGTAAATGATAGTACGTCGGACAAGTCTTAAAAAGCTGGCCGCGACGTTGGCAAGTTCCATCAAAGGGTCTTTGCACAGTGAGTCTTGGTGCTTTTGTCGGCAAAGTCCAGGACGAGAGCCTGAGAAAAAGTTGTCCACAAAGCGCAACGAAAGACCGAGTAATGCGATGTGGACCTCAGTTTAAATGTACACATCTAGAGGACTTGACTAGCTCGATCTCTTTTCCACATGATTAACGAGAGTAGAAATTTGTGAGTGATTAATACATTTAGAGATCCGACGTAGGCTTAGAGTCTCTATAATCACATATAAGGGATGGTAATTACGGCGGTAGCGGGTCTCCACCCAAGGTCGGCCGTGGTATTTTTGGGACCAAGACGAATTTAAGAAAGTGGGAATTTATGCATTTTTCTGCCCCAATAATATTATGAAAAAACGAAAGCAACTCCGAGAAGCGAAATTATATTAATTGATCAATAGGATAAAAGGTTGTAGTTACATATATCAGTGCAAGAATTCAGAATTAAAAATTTTGTTTGCCGAGAAAAAAAAAATTCAGAACAATCACTTAAAAGATCTCTCTTCTTTCATTTTTTGTTGCAAAAACGCCACTAATTTGCTCATGTAATCAATTTTCACTTATTTGTCATGCTCATTTGGAACAAAATTTTATGAACCAAAAAAATAATACTTTTCCGATTCGTTCATCGGTCCATGTTTTTATACTTTTCCGATTTATCTTGTCGAGCCAAATGATTTTTTTTTGAACGGCAAAGAAGAAGATTTTATTAAGAAGAGAAAGGAAGAGCAAGATAAAGAGCAAACAAAAGATGGCGAGACGAACGATTAACCTCAAAAATTACGACGAAAAGCTAAACAAAAAGCTACGAAAAATAAAAAAATCTCGAAATTAGTTTTAGGAGGTTGTTAAGTGGAAAGTTATCGTTGTATATATATGTTTCGTGAGTCAAGTAGAAGAAAAGTTGAATATTAATAAAAGTGTTTTATTGTGAAGAATATGTTAGATTCTCCTCTATCAGAGCCAATCAAAGGTCTCTTCCCTCAGAGTGAAACTCTTCTCTCCCTTTCTTCTATTTTTATATCTGTTTATGAGAAGATTTGTAACAGTAGTACTTAAGATTGATGATTTAATGGATTTGATCCAAACTCAATAGAAAAACAAAAACAGAAGACTTAAACTATAGTTTAATTTTCCAAATTATATTCCTTTCCATTCTCCACAGGTTTGGGATAAAGTAAAGTTTAACTAAACTTTAGAGTACTGTGGGGTTTCGATTAGCCTGATCTACTTCCTCCGAGCCTCTAGTTCGATTAGCCTGATCTACTTCCTCCGAGCCTCTAGTTAGTCCGGTTAGGATGGATGGTTCGCCTAGCTTGGACAAGGAAGTACGACTAAAAGACCATACTGGAGGAACTCCGAAATGGCCCTTAGGCATGAGGATGAGAATGTGCAGAGCATGTAGGAAAAGCACTAGGTTTTTGAAGGTAGGAGACCATGTACCTCTTAGGGTTGCATCCTTAGCTTTATATAGAGTGTCCTTACTTGCTCTCCAAGTACAAACATGTGCCTCGCACGTGTCGGCTGAAATCACCCATGACATAGCAGATAAGGCGGTTTGTGTGAGCTTTTGCCCCATGTCCGCTCATGATTACTTCGTTTGTGTAATCGCTTCGAATGACGTCGTATACGTCACTTTGGATAAGGTTGTTATGTGCATGTGGGAGACATGGCCGAGCCTTGTGGCCTAACAACGGGCCGAACCGTAGAGAGGAGCATCGTGGCCTAGCACCGGGTAGAACCGCAGAGAGGAGCATTGTGGCCGAGCACCGGGCCGAACCGGAGAGAGGAGCCTTGTGGCCTAACACCGAGCCGAGCCTTAGAGAGGAGCATTGACCTCAGCATAGGTCAATCGTACATACCCAATTGTTTGAACGTCGTTTGTGCCAAATCAAACTCGACCAAACTTAGCAAACACGCGTGATCAGTGCCTCGAGGAGTTTAACCCGCCCTTTTGCCGAACGTTGCGACTGTGGCCGAACTAGAATATTCGGCCCACTACCGGCTAGTACGAAGGAAAGGAAGTTGAATTGTACTTTTCATCCATGTACGTTACATTACTCAGTTCCAATTAATTTGCCTCCATAAGTTGCATGAAGTTCCGCTATTGTACATGGAGTCATTGATTGTACCATTTCAAATTAGGGATCGGATCTTCTTCGGTTCAAGTTTTGGACCGGAAGAAACAATTCAAGGACTCTTCGCTCGAGGAATTCCACTGCAGTATCGGACGGATCAGATTATTACTTTCTCCTCCAGTCCAAAAATATGGACCGGAGATAATCCGATTCCTTGAAATTGACAAGGGTGCAAGGTGGGATTGGATGTAAACGAAGGGGCACAAAAGTACAATTTGCCCTGTTTTGGTGTCAAAGTCTGAGAAGTTAAGGTTAAAATAGAATTATAGGCCTTACTTTACAAATTCCATTCCACGAAGGTAATGCTGGCCCTACAATGAGAGGGAACGAAAGAGACAAAATTAAACTGGTCCTACTACATGTGATTAAAAATGACGTTTTAGTCTTTGATTATTTTCCGAGTCAAGTCTATGTCGTTGGGTGCCATACTCACTTGCACTTTCATTTTATGAACCAAAGAGATAATAATGTACAAGCTAATTGCTATAAATATGACTCTTTAATAGCCTAATTTCTAACTGAGATAACCATTCTCGATCACTAGTTTTTCCAGGGCTTCCTATGGCTCACTCCATTCAATTTTCGGCAAACAGCCATGCTTCATTCTTTTGTTTGCTTATATTTGTATCAACCTATTTGAAGGGGGCACCGGTTTACGGAGCGAAAAGAGAACATGATATGCCCTATCATGTTGTAAATGTGAAGTCCCTGGATCCAAATCCATATTGCATAGAATCCACAAAGGGTATAACTCTCTAGCCCTATAACTCTCTAGCCCTATAAGTTTCTGCAATTTTATTGCTTTCCTTCTTTGTCAGCTTGGTTGAACTATCTCAATTTTCTTTAGGCTTATGTTTGATTATCTGTCATTTCTCTGTTTCATTCTCCGCACAAAACCAAGACGCAGCTACACAATCAACTCTCAAAAAACGGAAAGTTAATGGAATACTGACACGTGGTACTTAAGAAGCCTTCTTGATCACATATTGGTGCTGGGACGACACGCTTGGTATGGAGCCCATACCAATATTGTGCGGAAAAGGCTCCCTAGAGCAACCCGTTTCTTTTTTATTTTTGATTTTATAGGCAAAAGGTTTTAATGAAAAACTTGACAAATGGTACATCAAGTTGGATGGAGGGGAGGGGAATCCAACCAAAGGTTGAATGTAAAAACAAACTCAAAACAAGAAGACCCAAACAAAATTGAAAGCCAACAATAATAAATCCGTAGAGCACCATGTTGCGGTGCTAATTTTTGAATGCTTATTTGTGAGATTGTAATACATCGATCAAAGCAAAAGGGAGTCGCTAAAAGTTGTTCACAAGCATGGCCCATGCTCTCATATGAATGAGGCCCGAACCAGTGCTCCAACCCTCGCTGAAATCATGTCTCAGGACCAAGCTCGAGTCAACTCACTTCATCATCGACTCCGCGTTAAGTCGGACCGCAACAGTCTCGACGACTGCAAAGCCACCCTCCCGGCCGAGCCCGGGCAATCAATCGGCAGCGCCAATTACGTCGTCACGTTAGGACTCGGAACCCCCAAAAAGGACCTTGCCCTTGTGTTCGACACCGGCAGCGACGTCACTTGGATTCAGTGACAGCCATGCATTCGGTACGCTCCAGATTTAAAATTAGTAGCTTCAATTTGATTTTTTTGGTTGTAATACAATATTGATTTTGATCCACTAATTTTATTACTTTTATTTGTTTGTTCAAATGTAAATTGAATTCGAGTTTTTTAATTGCCACTTTTAGTTTTACGGAAAGTCTAAGCTTACCGATCCAAAATCCCGATCGGAATCCCGATGCCCCGCCGGGCACACTCTGTCCACCGGACGGCCGATCCGAGCCGTTCAAAAATTCTATAAAAAAAAAACCGAGTGGGCTATCGCAAGAATAAACGGCATCCGGTGTGTGTAGATGGCCGATCCAAACAATCCATTTTTATGTTTGGATCGGCCAAAAATGGAGTGTTTGGATTGGCCAAAAATTGAGTGCTTGGATCGGCCACCTACACACGTCAGATGCCATTTATTCTCGCTTGTGCCCACTCGATTTTTTTTTATAGAATTTTTGGACGGTTCGGATCGGCCATCTGGTGGCCGGAGTGTGCCCAACGGGGCGTCGGGATTCCGATCGTCGGGAACTGGAGCACCGCTCTTAGTTTTAACACATAGACCAATGCAAGAGACTTTTTGGCGAGATTTTCCAAAAGAATTGACGTGACCTATTGTGGTTCTTTTTAATACGTAGTATTTGTTTTTTTTATTTATTAAACTAATACTTCCTCCGTCCCATTTTTATTGTTCATTTTCGTTTTTCATGCCGTTCTTTCGGCCGAAAACGGGAGTCCTGTGACTCATGTTCACGAGAAATTTTTGGATTTCGGGTGGATACCACGTAACCATGCCCACGTGGTATTCGAGCAGTCCATTCGGACAATCTAAAAATATGTTAGACGATCCATATTGAAATGCTCTTTCTCCTCTTGCCCCACAACTCTCTATCCTCTTTCTTTCTTCCAATTCGAGCCGTTTGGAACCGAAATAAATGACCCGGATGACTTCACGTGGTACCCGCTCGGCACCCAAAAATTTCTCCATGTTCACATGCTTTTCCTTTTAAAATGATAGAGTTAATATTTGCGCAAGTCTCTAATGGAAAAGGGGCTCTCCAACGTTTTCATATTTTTGTATCCATTTATCCGTCTATTCTCCTTCATTGGCCCCACAATTTTTCCCTTGGCGAAAATTCAGTAATTATTAGAACATTTAGTGATATTTGAATCTAATCAAATACATGAGTACATAATCACTGCCATGAGATTACCACTCTACTTACTTCTTTGGCCCCATATTACTCGTCATGTCCAAGGGATTCCATGTTTTGGGAACATTAATGTTCCAAGTTTCTTTTATTTTGTTAAATCAAGTAACTTAAAATATAAGTTTAGTTGGTCTTAATATTCTACTCAAATTCTCTGTACCGAAAATTTGATACACCCATGTTTTGGTGCGTTTTTGGCCATTGGATTATTAGAACTTTTACAGAATATGAAAATTTTAACTTGATCCAACTGCCGAAAACACATAGGAACAGAGGTAGACAGAAATTTGAGCATGGAGGACTTGAGCTCCTAAATTTCACCTTATTCTTGATTCATATCTTCGAGAAATTTTTTGTTGCAAATCCCATGCAGCGCATCCGAGTCATCCAAGTAGAGCAGCTGACGGTCCGGATTGAAACAGCCTTTTCATTTTCATTTCCTTTTCTTTTTAAATCTGTTCAATACCTTTGTATCCGGACCGTCGGTTGCATTTTTGGACCGCGCAGATGCGATGCGGACCAAGTACGTAAATGATAGTACGTCGGACAAGTCTTAAAAAGCTGGCCGTGACGTTGGCAAGTTCCATCAAAGGGTCTTTGCACAGAGAGTCTTGGTGCTTTTGTCCGCAAAGTCCAGGACGAGAGCCTATGAAAAAGTTGTCCACAGAGCTCAACGAAAGACCGAGTAATGCAATGTGGACCTCAGTTTAAATGTACACATCTAGAGGACTTGACTAGCTCGATCTCTTTTCCACATGATTAATGAGAGTAGAAATTTGTGAGTGATTAATACATTTAGAGATCCGACGTAGGCTTAGAGTCTCTATAATCACATCTAATGGAAGGTAATTGCGGCGGTAGTGGGTCTCCTCCCAAGGTCGGCCGTGGTATTTTTTGGACCAAGACGAATTTAAGAAAGTGGGAATTTATGCATTTTTCTGCCCCAATAATATTATGAAAAAGCAAAGGCAACTCCAAGAAGCGAAATTATAGTAATTGATTGATAGGATAAAAGGTTGTAGTTACGTATACCAGTGCAAGAATTCAGAAAAATCACTTAAAAGATCACTCTTCTTTCATTTTTTTGTTGCAAAAATGCCACTAATTTGCTCATGTAATCAATTTTCACTTATTTGTCATACTCATTTGGAACAAAATTTTATGAACCAAAAAAATAATACTATTCCAATTCATTCACCGGTCTATGTTTTTATAATTTTTCGATTTATCTTGTCGAGCCGAATGATTTATTTATTTATTTAATGGCAAAGAAGAAGATTTTATTAGGAAGAGAAAGGAAGAACAAGATAAAGAGCAAACAAAAGATGGCGAGACGAATGATTAACCTCAAAAATTACGACCAAAAGCTAAATAAAGAGCTACAAAAAATAAAAAAGTCGCGAAATTAGTTTTAGGTAGTGGTTAAGTGGAAAGTTATCGTTGTATATATATATATTTCGTGAGTCAATTAGAAGAAAAGTTGAATATTAATAAAAGTGTCCTATTGTGAAGAATACGTTAGATTCTCCTCCATCAGAGCCAATCAAAGGTCTCCTCCCTCAGAGTGAAACTCTACTCTCCCTTTCTTCTATTTTTATATCTGTTTATGAGAAGATTTGTAACAGTAGTACTTAAGATTGATGATTTAATGGATTTGATCCAAACTCAATAGAAAAACAAAACAGAAGACTTAAACTATAGTTTAATTTTCCAAATTATATTCCTTTCCATTCTCCACAGGTTTGGGATAAAGTAAAGTTTAACTAAACTTTAGAGTACCGTGGGGTTCCGATTAACCTGATCTACTTCCTCTGAGCCTCTGGTTAGTCTGGTTAGGATGGATGGTTTGCCTAGCCTGCACAAAGAAGTACGACTAAAAGACCATATCGAAGGAGCTCTGGAATGGCCCTCTTGCGTGAGGATGAGAATGTGCAGAGCAAGTAGGAAAAGCACTAGGTTTTTGAAGGTAGGAGACCATGTACCTCTTAGGGTTGCATCCTTAGCTTTATATAGAGTGTCCTTACTTGCTCTCCAAGTACAAACATGTGCCTTGCACGTTTCGGCTAAAGTCACCCATGACATAGTGGATAAGGCGGTTAGTGTGAGCTTTCGCCCCATATGCACTCATGATTACTTTGTTTGTGCAACCATGTCGAATGACGTCTTATACGTCACTTTGGATAAGGCAGTTACGTGCACATGGATGAGCTGTCATGGGAGACATGGTTGAGTCTTGTGGCCTAACACCGGGCCGAACCGCAGAGAGGAGCATCGTGGCCTAGCACCGGGTCGAACCGTAGAGAGGAGCCTCGTGGCCTAACACCGGGCCGAACCTTAGAGTGGAGCATCGACCTCAGCATAGGTCAATCGTACGTACCCACTTGTCTGAACGTCATTTGCGCCAAATCAAACCCGACCGGACTTAGCAAACACGATCAGTGCCTCGAGAAGTTTAACCCCGTCTTTCGCCGAATGTAGTGACTGTGGCCGAACTAGAATATTCGGCCCACTACGAGTACAAAGGGAAGGAAGTTGAATTGTACTTTTCATCCATGTATGTTACATTACTCAGTTCCAATTAATTTGTCTCCGTAAGTTGCATGAAGTTCCACTATTGTACATGGAGTCATTGATTGTACCATTTCAAATTAGGGATCGGATCCTCTTTGGTTCAAGTTTTGGACCAGAGGAAACAATTCAAGGACTCTTCGCTCGAGGAAGTCCGCTGCGGTATTGGACGGTTCGGATTATGACGTTTTCCTCCAGTCCAAAAATATGGACCGGAGATAATCCGATTCCTTGAAATTGACAAGGGTGCAAGGTGGAATTCGATGAAAACGAAGGGGCACAAAAGTACAATTTGCCCTGTTTACAAATTGCTCACCCCCGGCCACCCCACAATGAGAGGGAACGAAAGAGACAAAATTGAACTGGTCCTACTACATGTGATTAAAAATGACGTTTTAGTCTTTTATTTGTTTCCGAGTCAAGTCTATGTCGTTGGGTGCCCTACTCATTTGCACTTTCATTTTATGAACCAAAGAGATAATGCACAAGCTAATTGCTATAAATATGACTCTTTAACAGCCTAATTTCTCACTTGAGATAACCAGCCATTCTAGAGCACTAGTTTTCCGGGGCTTCCTTATGGCTCGCTCCATTCCATTTTCTGCCAACAGCTATGCTTCATTCTTTTGTTTGCTTATGTTTGTATCAACCTATTTGAAGGGGGCACCAGTTTACGGAGCGAAAGGAGAACATGATAAGCTCTACCTTGTTGTAAATGTGAAGTCCCTGGATCCAAATCCATATTGCATAGAATCCACAAAGGGTAATTCTCTAGCCCTATAACTTTCTGCAATTTTATTGCTTTCCTTCTTTGTCAGCTAGGTTGAACTATCTCTCTCAATTTTCTTCAGGCTTATGTTTGAATATCTGTCATTTCTCTGCACAAAACCAAGATGCAGCTACACAATCAACTCTCAAAAAACGAAAAAGTTAATGGAATACTGACACGTGGTGCTCAAGAAGCCTTCTTGATCACATATTGGTGCCGGGATTACACACTTGGTATGGAGCCCACACCAATATTTTGCCGAAAAGGCTCCCTAGAGCACCACGTTTTTTTTGTTGTTTTTTTTTATAGGCAAAAGATTTTATTGAGAAACTTGACAAATGGTACATCAAGTCGGGTGGAGGAGAGGAGAATCTAACCAAAGGTTGAATACAGAAACAAACACAAAACAAGAACACCCAAGCAAAATTGAAACCCAACAATAATAAATCCGTAGAGACCATGTTGTGGTGCTAATTCACAAGCACTAATTAATAATCAATAATCTTATTTATATTACCACATTAAATTTTTGAATGCTTATTTATGAGATTGTAATTCACCAGATCAGAGCAAAAGGGAGTCACTAAAAGTAGTTCACAGGCATGGCCCATGCTCTCATATGAATGAGGCCCGAGCCAGTGCTCCAACCCTCGTTGAAATCATGTCTCATGACCAGGCCCGAGTCAACTCACTTCACCACCGACTCCGCATCAAGTCGGACCGCAACAGTCTCGACGACTCCAAAGCCACCCTCCCGGCCAAGTCCGGGCGATCAATCGGCACCGGCAATTACATCGTCACGTTAGGACTTGGAACCCCCAAAAAGGACCTTACCCTTACGTTTGACACCGGCAGCGACGTCACTTGGATTCAGTGCCAACCATGCATTAGGTACTCTCCAGATTTAAAATTAGTAGCTTCAATTTGATATTTTTGGCTGTTATACAATATTGATTTTAATTTTGATACACTAATTTTGTTACTTTTATTTGTTTGTTCAAATGTAAATTGAATTCGAGTTTTTTAATTGCCACTTTTAGTTTTAACATAGACCAATGCTTGAGACCTTTTTGCGAGATTTTCCAAAAGAATTGACGTGACCTGTTAAACTAATAACATAGGAGTCCTGTGACTCATGTTCACAAGAAAGTTTTGGGTTCCACATGGGTACTACGTGGCCGTGCCCATGTGATACTCGAGCAGTCCATTTGAGCTGTTTAAAAATGTGTTGAACTACTCAAATTTTAAATGCTCTCTCTTCTCACTCCACAACTCTCTGTCCTCTTTCTTACTCAAAGTTAAATGACCCGGATGCACTGCTCGGACACAACGTCGTGCCCTCTCGGCACCCAAAAATTTCTACATTCACATGCTTTTTCTTTGAAAATGATAGAGAAGATAATTGTCATACATGGCAAGTCTCTAATGGAAAAGGGGCTCTCGAACGATTTCATATTTTTGTATCTATTTATCTGCCTATTCTCCTTCATTGGTCCCACATTTTTTTCCTTGCCGAAAACGCGTAGGAACTGAGGTAGACAGAAATTTGAGTATAGGGACTTGAGCTCCTAAATTTCACCTTAATCTTGATTCATATCTTTGAGAAATTTTTGGTTGCAAATCTCGTGCAGCACATTCGAGTCATCCAAGCCGAGCAGCTGACGGTCCGGATCGAAACAGCCTTTTCATTTTCATTTCCTTTTTTTTTAAATCCGTTAGGTACCTTTGTATCCGGACCGTCGGTTGTATTTTTGGATAGCGCGAATGCGGTTTCACGTCAGCAAATATAGTCTTAACTAATTTGCTGATTTTCTTATAATTCCACTCCAACAGATGCTACCAACAGCAAGAACCCATCTTCAACCCCTCCGCCTCCCAAACCTACAAAAACCTCAGTTGCACCTCACCACAGTGCTCCCAACTCTACATCAGCGGCTGCACCAGAGCCACCAACACCTGCCTCTACGCAGTCCTCTACGGCGACAGGTCCTTCACCATCGGACTCTACGCCACCGAAACCCTAACCCTAACCCCCTCCGACGTCTTCCCCGGCTTCGCCTTCGGCTGCGGCCTAAACAACACCGGCCTCTTCCGCGGCGCAGCCGGCTTGCTCGGCCTTGGCCGTGGCCCTCCCTCCCTCGTCGCGCAAACTGCTTCGAAATACGGAAACTACTTCTCTTACTGTCTTCCTACATTATCTTCCTCATCAGGAACTCTGGTTTTTGGAAAAGATGGTGGAACCACAAACTCTGCTGGTATAAAATACACACCCTTGTTGACCAACTCAAACGGCCCATCGTTTTACTACATCGAAGTCATGGGGATCAAAGTCGCCGGCGAGTTGCTACCGATCTCTCAATCCGTGTTCAGTTCTCCCGGCACTATAATAGACTCCGGCACTGTCATTACGCGGCTGCAGCCGGAGGCGTACGATGCGCTCCGGACGAGGTTCCGGCAATTGATGATGAACTACACGATGACTCAGGGCGTGTCGCTGTTCGACACGTGCTACGACTTCAGCGGTCGTGATAAGGTGGATGTCCCGACGATAAGCTTCGTATTCGGCGGGAATGTTGAGGTTCCGATCCCTTCCCCCGGGATACTATACGGTAGCCAAAAGTTGGCTTGTCTTGCGTTCGCCGAAAACAGTGATGCCTCCGACGAGGGGATATTCGGGAATTGGCAGCAGCAGACTTTGGATGTGGTTTATGATGTTGCTGGTGAGAAGGTAGGGTTTGGGACTGGAGGGTGTTCGTAGTGTATGTCATCGATCGATTCATGTTCGGCTCGATCTTTGTGCGGGTACTGAGGCCGAGCCGGCAAGATATAAATAGATCATCGACACTCCGTCAGTGTGCTATCTTTCATAATAAAACAATTTATCATTCATAAATAAGATGTGTGCAAATTAATCAAGAAAATAAAGCTTGATTCAGCTCTTGGTACGTAGCAAGAAGGAAATCAGGGTAACTAAAAGGGAAACTAAATCCCCTTATCAAATCATGTTGATGAGATATTATTGTGAAATACTAGTAAGACTGAAAAAATCAGTTTTGTGTCTATGTGCTAAATCTACGCTTTTGTCTTCTGATTAACTAAATTTTCGCGGTGTTCGTCACGGATCGTGGTCGATAAAAAGCGACGGTGGAGGAGGATTAAATGCTTTTCGGCGGCAGCGGAAACCTCTGGTTTCTTACAGAACCATCGTGGATCTGATCGTGTGTTTGTTACAATAATCTAAATCATTCATCATGTAAGCTAGGTGAGTGGATCATATGCAAAAAAATCAGTTTGATGGGGCATTGATATGTATATCAACTATATTGAATTTTGTTGTATAAAATCGATGTCCAAACTAACTAATTTTTGCATAGATGATTTACTCGGCAAACTCTATAATATGAACGTTTCAGATCACCGGATTAATACACAGTGGAACCCACAATAATCACGGCGGAAACCGCGTGGTTTTTGTTGTCGCAGACAAAATTTACACCCCAGTAATAATAACATTGAATAGAAGTTAATAATTGGAAAGACTTCTTATCTTATACTACTATCCAGACTCCAGGATGGATTTGTTGAACTCGAAATCTCCACTTTTATTTAATTCAGTACAACGTTTTCGAATTAATAGTCAATGTAAGGAGGAACATGTAACGATAGGAATCCACCAACTCTTAATTCTGCTTTGGCTTTTCCCCAATACATATCCAATTTCCCAACAGCACCTTGCACATTCAAGCACCACAAATTTAAAGAAAAAAAATTTGCTAACACCAAAAACCTTCCTTAAAATTCAAACCGAACAGGCTGGGCGCAAGAATTTGGTCATTTCACGTTACGGTAATCACAGGTGACCAAGATGGATCCACGTATGGGGCCACGGCCCCAATGTCGTTTCGGAATTTTTTTTCCAAATTTTAATATTAAAATACATTACTCCCTCCGTCCCTTTTTAAGTGTCCTGCTTCATAATTCTAACTTATTAAAAAGACATCATCATTATACCTTTCACATCAATTTTTTCCTCCACTTTCCCTACTTACCCATCATCATTACACTTTTACTCACTTACCTTTTAAAAAAAAATATACTTTTAGGGATAAAATAGACAATACACCAACTTTTACCCACTAACTTTACAAAATGGACACTTATTAAGGGACAGTCCAAAATGAAATACTGAACTCTTAAAAAGGGACGGAGGGAGTAGTTTTTTTTTATTATTAAGAATACCTAAAATTTGTTTGTTTTGAATCTCAAAACCCAATTTCTCCCGGCACATGGTTTTCTATAAGTTTGTCATTTCTTAATTAATCTCAATTGTGTTTCTATCTAACTCCACTCATTACTCAAAAAACTTTCTTCAAAACCTAAACCAAACAAACCATTAGTTTCCCGAGCCTTGAAGTTTCAAATTCTTCTTGTTTATAGTTCGGGGTTCCCACGTTTACGAAATCCTGATTCTATCTCTAATGGTGACTGTAGGGGTTCGATTTAGGAGGAGGGACCTTGGCCTGAACTAGTACTTCTCTTCCGCTGCTCTGTTCCTCCGCCACTGAACCTGCAACAAGTCACTAAGGCTGGAATAGCCTAGTGACCCTCCGACGATCAAGTTAGATGTAAGGAGAGTTGCTTTTAGATCTAGGGTTAGGGAAAGATGGCATACCTCTTTAGGTTAGAATCCCTTTGTATTTATAGACCTAGGTTAACTTGGGCTCCAAGCTAGTGCGTGGAGGTCACGCTTAGGTAACCGCCTCGGGTGACGTCATAGATGACGCACCGGATAAGACGGTTACGAAGCACATGGCCAAACCTGGTCCTCATGATCCTTTCCGCCACGCGTCGCTCTTGGTCCCCTCTTGCTATGCAACACTCTTCCAAAAGGCTTTAACGGAATGCACACTTCGGTATCCGACCGAAGACTAAACAGGAGACTCGATGCCAACCGAGTAAACAGAAAGATATACACAGGCCCGTGATAATATGAGGCCTCGGTTAATGATGGTCCGGTCATATTACCGAGATGATGACCGAAGCCTCCACAATAGCCCCTCAAGTCCCTGGAGATTTGCTCCTCTGCTTCAGGGTCTTGATCCCATCGTATGAAATATCAGGCCTTGATCCCTTCTAGAGAATAACCGGAGAGTGAATTTGCTTCGGTAGATTTTCGTTCAACCCGCGCCAGAGAAGGGCCACGCGTCAGCAGTTGCCGAGGCCTCAGAATAAAAAGGCTGTCTCGGCACGTGCCATGTCAGTTGATTGGTACAAAACGTCGCTTCGGTGACACGCGTCATCACGCCTAAGGTCTGGATATCCGGCGCCTGTCCTCGGTGCAGACCCCTCGATTCTGGCCGTCCGATGGCGACACGCGTCGAAGATCTGACGGCTCGGTGCACGATGCTTCGTTTCCCGCGCCTCTCTCCGTCTCTCTTGTTATAAATAGGGAAGGCAGAGGGAAGATGGCTACGCTCTCGCTGCTTCTGAAGTCAAACCGCCGCCGCTGTCTGTTTCCAGCATTTGATCGAGATTTTGAGCATTTTTGGACGCGGATCTCGTCACGAAACTCAGGTATGACGATCTTCAGTCGCTGGTTTTCGCGTTTTGATCATTTCTTCAAGTTTTCTTCACTCCAATCCCCATTTCTTAAGCGTTGGGGCTGTTCCGCCGCTCGCCGTCGTTCGTCCCGCGGCGGCGCTGGGCATTTCCAGCGCTGTTCTTAGTTTTCCCGAGCTCCAGATTCAACCCGAGGCCCACATTCTTCCCGAGGCCAATCTTCAACCTGAGACCATAGAAACGACCACCGGCCTCGGGCACCTTTCTCGGGGAGAGGTGCCTAGAAACCTACCGAGGAGCGATGACCATTTCGCCCCATGCTTGCTAGGTCATGTTGCTTTTCCCTGAGCATATAGCTAACGGGTTTTTGCACGTCTTTTCTTGCTAGGTAGGGGCGAATGGTCATTGAAGTCTCCTCGGACAGTACCAGTAGCTCTCTTTCTGCCGATCTTGAGGAGATTTTTGAGGAGTGTCGTGCCCAGGCCGTCTACCGAATTCCGCTGGACGTCATTGAGCCCTCGGACTACCTTAGAGCTTCACACCCAGTTACAGCCCTCGCATCTTGGGAGATGAAAACCCCAAGCACTTCTGGCCGTGGACCGGGCCCATTCGCCGATGCCCCCGAGGAGGTTCGGGGACGAAGGAGGCCGATGTGGCCATGCCCTTACTTGAACCAATACTTTAATGGGACACCGGCTGCCCTCGCAGAGTTCAGAAGGGTTTAAGCATCCCTCCGGACGTGGAGGTCTGGCTACTTCCTGACAACAACCCAAAGACACTTCCTCACCGACCGGGGGAATTGATCTTTCCCTTGATGGCAATCACCGAGGGAGGGATCAGATTCCCCCTCCACCAATTTGTCCGACGAGTCCTGCGAACCGTTTCCCTTACCTCCTCCCAGCTTACAGTAAACTCCTACCGGATCATCACAAGCATTATTGAGCTGAGGAGGCAGTTCAATCTGACTTTTGGGGTCGAGGAGCTCTTCGGAGTATACCTCCTAGGAGTCAACCGGGAGAGCAACCGGTACTACCTCTCTTGCCGGACGGGATACGATACTTTCCTTGTCGATCATCTCCCCGACTCCGAGGAGTGGTTAAATATTTACCTCTCGGTAACCGGCAACTTCATGTTCGGGCCCGAGGAAAATGCCGATACGACTACCAGGGTGCAATTTGGGACCGGGGCTCCTGGTCGGTAGAATTTATTCTTCGGTAGAAGTTTTGTTTGTTTTCGTTATGCCCTGCGTACTTTGTAGTAATCCCTTGTTTTGATTTTGCCTTGCAGCCGAGGGAATCGTTCAGCAGCTTCAGGAGAAAGCCGACCGAGCCCGAATTACAGCGGCTTTTGCCATCCGGATCTCCAGTCGGTACGCTCCTGAGCTACTCGGGTACGTCCCAACCTATACGAGCTTTCTGAAGAAGAAGCCGAGGCAGTAAGGGGTACCGCGGGCAGGCTGAGGACGAGGCCGAGGAGGGAGAGCCGGAAGAGGAGCAGGAAGGGGGGAAAGGTGGGCAAGAGAAGAGGACGAAATCGAAGGCAGCACATCTGCGCCTCGGGGGGTTATACGAGAGGAAATCAATCGAAAGACGCCGGAGAGGACCGGTTTAAACGCGGAGATGGCGGGCACGGGAACCCGAGAGGTGCTGAACCTGAGGCGCCGAAGGCCTGCTGGCCGGGGCAGGGGGACAGTCCCCGGTACTCCTGGTGCCGGGACTTCAAGATCGACCCCAGTCTCACCGCAGGAGCCTCCGGAGAAAAGGACTCGGCGGGAGGGGGGAGACGGAGACGGTGGAGGTCAGGAGACGATCCTGATCGAGGAGGAGCGGGAAGAGGCTGGAGGGGGGACCGGAGGAGCGGAGGAGGGCACTTGGGTCAACCCGAGGGAACTCCCCCGGGCTCCGGAGTTCCGCCATTTTGCTGGCCGCCCGATCCACCATGCCGACAGTGTCAAAAACCTCGGCGTGGCCTTCGGGATGCTCCAAGGAAGCATTCTTCCTAGGGACGCCCGGGCTGTCACCGGCTTGACCGAGGACATTACGGCCGAGATAGCTCAGGCCCTTTTCAATGTAAGTTAATGGTTTGCGTCCCATTTTCTTCAGTCAGAAAGTTTGCACTTTGTTGAATTTCTTGTATTTTTCTGTTTGCAGGCTGGAGCTCGGGCATTGGCCATCAATGACCGATACAAAAAGCAGGAACAGAAAACTGATAAGCTTGCCCGGGAGTTGGCTCGGAAGGAGGAGGACCTCAAATTGGCTCGGGAGACTTGCGAGCTCTACCTGGCGGACTTCCGAAGGTGCAACAGGGAGAGAGTAGAGGCAGAGGCCAGAGCCGCCAAAGGCCGAGGAGGATGCCAACACAATGCGAGTCACCAGGACCACAGAGGTTGACTTCGCGAGGAAGGGAGGCTACGATGAAGGCTGGGATGCAGCCGGAGTAGAGTACAAAAAGCAGGTTCGGGAGATTGAGGCGGAGCTGCATCGGGACCGTTTCTTGGACGGCCTTCGGTATGGCCATGAAGCCTTGGTGAAGAGGCTCGACCTCCCCGAAGACTCTGATCTCCGAACCCTCCCCGAGGCGCCTCCCGAGGAGCTTGTCCTTCCAGAAGAAGAGGAGGAAGTGGTGGAGCCGACGTCCGAGGACCAAGGTCCTGGGAACCAAGCTGATCCAAATGCCCCAGCGTCCGAGGTCCAGCTCGACCACCCAGCTCGCTCTTAGGATAGTGTCTTCTTTTACTTTTGTCTTTGAATTCTGTAACTTTTGACTGGACGGCTCCGAACATTGGGAGTTTGCTGTTCCAGAGTTTGTAAATATTTGATATTGAAGCAGTAACTTTTTTGTTCATGGATTGTTGCTGAAACTTTATAATGCTTTGTTTTCTTGAATGTTAATCTTTGAAATGCTTGTATGATTGGTTTGCTCATTGGGTTAAGATGCCCCTGCTTCGGTGAGACTTGAAAAGTTTGTAGAAACAAGTATAAACCGAAGCATTAACCGAATCTATTTGCCAAGCATAAAAAAGATGTTTAATCAAGAAAAAGTGATTTGATCCGAAGCCCCTGCTAGTAGGAGGGTCGGTAGGGATCGAATCAGAAGCAACCGTTCAATGAATATTTGACTTGCACGCCCCTGCTTATTAATAGAAATGAGTCTATCGGGCAGACGCGAGATGGTTTTACTGCTAGGGACGTAGGCCGGGGTCACGAAGGGGTATGGCTTCTGCAATAGGTTCGTGACGCAGCGAGTCCGAACAGTTGGAAATTTCTGGTGGGTCGGTATAAGGGGCTCGGAGAGAAAGGCCGAGTATCCTTACAGCGAGTGACCAAAAATCCAGACGACCGAAGAGGCCTGGGCGACTTGGTGGGAATTTTGTCTAAGGGTATCACCTATGGGAGAACAATATCCCTGAAGTCGGTATAAAATGGTCCGGGTAAGAACAGACCAAGTATAAGTAATTTAAACAATCAGTGTACGAATAGTGCTAAAGAGGGAATTCTCATTAAAACTTGGAGTATTGTCAATACATAAGCAGATTGCCTTCAAAACTTTCTCAAAAGAAAATGCAACGTAATAAAGACCAAACGGGCTTCGGTAACCGAGCACTATCCGTAGAACTTTTTCAAGTTGTTTGCATTCCATGACTTAGCAATGGGGGAACCATCCGGCTTCTCCAATTTGTAGTTACCCGATCCGAGGTGCTTGAGAACTCGGTAAGGACCCTCCCAATTGGGCATTAGCTTTCGCTTTTTGGACTTCTCCACCACCTTTTTCCAAACGAGATCGTCAGGCTTAAACGACCGGAGGCGCACGCTTCGGTTGTAACCCTTTGCAACCTCCTGTTGGTATGAAGCGAGCTTGATCCTTGCGTTGTCCCGTTCTTCTTCGGCTAAATCAAGGTCCGAAGCAATGGTGGTGTTGTTGACCGACTCATCAAAATTTTCTGTTCTCATTGTTGGGAGTCCGACTTGGAGTGGGATGACTGCCTCCATTCCGAATGCCAAGGAGAAGGGAGTGCGATCGGTGGATCGCCGAGGCGTCGTACGGTAGCCCCAGAGTACCCTAGGTAGCTTTTCGGCCCACTTTCCTTGCCGTGACTCGAGTCGTCGCTTAAGTCCAGATGAAATTGCCTTGTTTGCAGCCTCGGCCTGTCCATTGCCCTGGGGGTAAGCCGGAGTGGATGTGTCCCATTTGATACCGTATTCGTCAAGAAGGGCCCGGTACTTCTGCCCTGTAAACTGCCTTCCATTGTCTGTAATTATGGCGAATAGTACACCGAAGCGAGAGATGATGTTGCGCCACACAAAGCGGATGACGTCTGTTTCTTTGATGGTTACCAGGGGCTCGGCCTCGACCCATTTCGAGAAATAATCGGTTGCGGTTAAGAGGAACTTGAATCCACCCGGAGCGATTGGGAGCTTTCCAACGATATTCATGCCCCATTGGGAGAAGGGCCAGGGGCTGGTGAGAGGGCTAAGGTCCCGGGCCGGCTGATGGATAATGGGAGCGAACATCTGAAATTTCTTGTAACGTTTGACGAACTCTTCAGAGTCCTTCTTCATTGTCGGCCACCAATATCCCTGAGTGAGGGCTCGGTGGGTGAGCGACCGTCCACCGGAGTGACAACCGCTGTCGGCTGCATGAAGCTCTTCAATGATGCCCGGAACTTGATGTGGGTGCGCAACCAATAAGTATGGCCCGGTAAATGATCTTCGGTAGAGCTTCCCGTTTGGATTGAGCCAGAAGAGAGCGGCCCTGTTTCGGAGTCGGTGAGCTTCCTTTTTGTCGGTGGGGAGGGTGTCATCTCACAGGTAGAGGACGATTTCATCCATCCAGCTCGGGCCAAGCTCTATGTTGAGTACTTCCATTTGTAGATCTTCGAGTTCAAAATTGGGCTTGTCAATAGAATTGAAGGAAATGGAACGGTGTCCAGAACATGAAAATGCCGAAGCGAGCCCTGCAAGGGCGTCGGCGTGGGCGCTTTGTTCCCTTGAGATATGCTCGACTCTGATTGCTTTAAAGCGTTGAATGAGCTGGACTGCGGCGCTGAGGTAGGTACGCATGCGATCATCCCGAGCTTCATATTCTTCAGAGAGTTGGTTAACCACCAATTGGGAGTCGCTATAAACGACAAGCTCTTCGATGCCAATGGCTTCGGCAGTCTTGAGTCCCGAGATCAAAGCTTCATATTCGGCCTCGTTGTTGGAGGCTGGGAAGTTGATGGAGAATGAGCTTTCGTGCAAGACACCGGAAGGTGAGAGAAGAACGACGCCTGCACCTGCGCCTCGGCTGTTGGAGGCACCATCGACGTACATTTTCCAAACATCTCCGTGAAAAATCTGCCATGCTATGCTAGGGTTGGCCTGGAGTACTACCTCGGTGCTCGGGGTGGGTTCCGAAGCGGATATGTTGGTCGGTGTAAGCTCGGCAATGAAGTCGGCCAGCACTTGAGCCTTTATTGCTGTTCGAGGTTGAAAGTGTATTTCAAAATTTGCAAGCTCGACGGCCCATTGCGAGATTCGATTGGAGAGGTCGGCCTTCCGGAGAAGAGATTTAAGGGGGAACTCGGTCAGTACGATGACGTGATGCGACTGAAAGTACGGGGCAAGCTTTCGGGAGGCTGAGATGAGGGCGAGCACGAGCTTCTCCAGGGGGAGGTAACGCGTCTCGGCGGGAGTCATGGTTTTGCTGGAATAATAGATTGGCTGGTGCTCTCGTTCCTCCTGTCGGACGAGCACCGAGCTCACAGCGTGTGGAGAGACAGCTAGGTAGAGGAACAGGTCCTCTTGGTTCTGAGGAGTGACGAGGAGTGGAGCCGTGGAAAGGTACTCCTTCAGTCGCTGGAGGGCTCGGTCACAGTCTTCTGTCCAGTTGAAGCTTCGTCGGCTGCCCTTTAGTAGTGCGAAAAATGGCTGACATTTGTCCGATGAGCGACTTATAAACCGATTCAGAACAGCAGCCATACCGGTTAGACGCTGAACATCGCGCTTGTTGTGGGGAGCCGAGAGTTGATCGATAGCGCGAATCTGGGAAGGATCGGCCTCAATACCGCGTCAGGAAACGAGGTGGCCAAGAAATTTGCCGGAGCGGACGCCGAAGACGCATTTCTCGGCATTGAGGCGGAGTTTGTGGTTCTTGAGAATTTCAAAGACTTCGGCGAGGTGAGTTAGATGATCACCGGCGCGAAGACTTTTAACCACCATGTCGTCAATGTACGCCAGCATAGTGTCGCCTAGTAATCGCTCGAACATCTTGGTTATCATTCGCTGGAAAGTTGCTCCGGCATTTTTTAAACCAACGGGCATGACAAGGTAACCGAAGATCCCGCGGGGGGTAATGAAGGCGGTGTTCTCAATATCGCCTTCGCTCATGGCGATCTGGTGGTAGCCCCGGTATGCATCCAAAAAGCTGAGTCGCTCGTGTCGGGAGGTGGCGTCGACGAGCTGGTCGATACGGGGAAGAGGAATGAAGTCCTTCGGGCAAGCGTCGTTGAGGTTGGAGTAGTCGACGCAGACACGCCATTTGCCATTCTTCTTCTTGACTACGACGGTGTTAGCCAACCACTTGGGGTACTGGACCTCTCTGATTGCCCCAGCGTTTAGGAGTCGGTTGACTTCTACAATGACGGCCTCGGAATGAATAGGAGAGGACCGTCGTGCCTTCTGTACGACCGGTCGCTTGGCTTTGTCGATGTTGAGCTCGTGGCAGATGAAAGAGGGGTCGAGCCCCGGCATCTCATAGGGGGTCCAGGCAAACACTTCAATGTTTCGGTTGAGAAAAGCTGCCGTCTCATTTCGATCAGTATCACTAAGTGAGGAACTGACAAAGAAGAAGCGGGAGCCGTCCTCAGTGATTGGGATGGTGACCACGTCTTCAACGATTTTTTCGTCGGGGGATCTACCGACGTCCTCCAAAACAGGGGCTTCGGGGGCTTCAATGAGATTCACCCGGGAGGTCTGTTTGGTGCTTCGGACGGCGTTGACGTAGCATTGCTTGGCAGCGGTCTGGTCTCCGTACAAGTCTTCCTGGTGCCCGTTAGTGCCAATGAAACGTACCACTTGGTGATAAGTTGAGGCAATCGCTTTAAGCCTATGCAGCCAAGTTCGACCGACAATGGCGTTGTAAGGGCCAGGGACGTCGACCACCATAAAGTCTATTTCATGCGTTACCGAGCCGGCACGGACAGGAAGAGTGATCATACCGATGGGCCAGACAGGAGCTCCGTTGAAGCCGATAAGGGGAACTTCGGAGGGACGGAGGTCAGTCTCGGGAATCTTCAGATCCTTGAAAAGAGAGTAGTACATGACTTCGGCCGAGCTACCCTGGTCTACGAGGACGCGACGGACGTTGAAATTTTCGATGCGTAGCGTGACCACGAGGGCGTCGTTGTGGGGAAGCTGGACGCGGTCGAAATCCTTCTCAGTAAACGTTATCGTCCATTTGGAGCCGTCATCGGTTCTGGGGCGCTTCGGTTCGGGACCGACTAGCATGACCTGCTTGGAGGAGGAGGCTTCATTCAACTCGGCCCGGATGACGCGAGCGGCCTCGGGGTTCAAGGGACCGTGTATGACATGGATTGTCTGTATTTCTTCCTCCGTATTTGCTTCAGTCCGTTGTGCCCGAGCCGTCGTCTTCTCGTGATCGATGAAATTGCCGAGGTGGCCACCAGCAACAAGCTGTTCCAAGTAGGCCTTAAAGGGCTTGCATGCTGTGGTGAAGTGACCTTGTTCGCTATGGTAACTGCATCGAACGATGGGATTCTTGATTTTCCCATTTTCGGTTCCGAGCTTTTGATTTGGGAAGGAGAAAAATGGCTGGTCCTTCACTTGGTCGATGATCCGGTAGATTGGAATGGTGAAGACGATTTTTTCTGCGTTGAAATCGCTTGGCTTCGGTCCCCTCCTCGGCGACTACTTGATTGTGTTGACCTGTTTCTTCGGTGTTGAGACAGGTGCGGGTGCCGGTATGGATACCGTGGTGTTTAATGTCTTTGAACTGGTGGGCTTCCCGATGCCTCTCTCTGCCTTGGATTCGATGAGCTGACACTAGCCCTCAATTCGAGTCATAAGGTCCTTCATAGAGTTTGGCTTATGGCGAGCGAGGTCGTCGTAGACTTGCTCGTCCTGGGAGGTGAGACCGAGCTTGAATCCTCGGGCAGAGATGACACCGTCGCAACCCTCTATCTCATTGAACAACTCCCAATAACGGCCGGCGTACTGCCGAAGCGTTTCGTCGTTCCTCTTGCGGAGGGCTAAGAGGGAGTCGATCTCCTTCTCGTGCTTGTTGCTCGTCACGAACCGGGCCATGAAGGCATCACAGAGGGAATCGAACGAGGAGATTGACTGAGCCGGGAGTTGATTGAACCAGGTGAGGCCCAGGTTGCCGAGGCTTGCAGGAAACACTTTGCACAGGAAGGCGTCGTCCGAGGGTTCATTCCGAAGAAACAGAGACATGACTGTTTTATACTGAACCAGATGAGTGTACGCCTCGGTCTTGCCGTCATATTTGTCAAACTTGGGCTGGGAGAATCCCTTGGGAGGGGTAACCGAGTCGATCTCTCTTGTGAAGGGAGAGGTCGTGAGTCGTGCAAGTCGTGCATCGCGATGAGGTCGGATCGAACGGTCGGGGCCGTCTGGACGCTAGGTCGCTGTACGCTTCCTGGGGACGAGTTTGTCCAATCGTTCATGCTCCTTTCTCTTTGGGTCAATACTAACCGATTTCCTGGGAAAACGCTCTTGGCGGTGATGTCGGTAGCTATCCCAAGCGGAAGGCTCGAGGCGCTCGGTGACCGGGCTCTTGCTGTTTGCGCCGCCGGGGTGCGAGACAATGGGACTTCTGGCTCGGGGGCCCTTCAGGCGCTCGCGGTATCCTCTAGTCTGGATCTCGACAAGGCCGTCATCTCCCCTGGATGCCCTTGTGAGGCTAGGGGTAGATTCCCGGCCTGTCTTGCCCACGAGGACCGAGTGGGTGGAGGAGGCAGAGACGCTCGCACCACCGAGCCTGTCAAAGGCCGATGGTCTCCTTCGAAGTTGCACAGGGGAACGAGAACGGTTCCTGCGCGATGTGTCTTTTGGGGCTCGAGCGTCCGCCGCCCTTGGAGACTCGAGACGATCCTTAGCTGAGGGGCGGGGTCTGTGTTCTAGCAGGTGACCGGCTTTGTGACTGCGTGGGGGGGGGGGGGGGGGGGGTGTGACGGTTTGTCCTTCCGGAGGAATGAGATGGGGAGATGAGGAGGTGCTTGATCTCCGCCAACTCGTCTCGGACATGTCTGTAGCGGTCCACGACCATCGTGAGGTCGTCGATTTTTCGCTCGAGATGGCGGATGTAGGAGTGGAGCTCGGAGGATGGGCCTGCGTCTGGAGCTGACACTCCGGCGCCAACTCCGATGGATATGTGGGTCTTCCCAAGGGCGGTTGCCCCGCCGGAAGCTGGGCTATGGTCCACGAGGGAACCGAGCCCGTGGGCGGCACCACCGCGATGGGCGTCGTCGATCTCCATCATGTTTGATTCTGGACGTTTGAACGGAGCGGAAAGGGGAAGGTGGAAGTTGAAAGGATGGCTAAGTCCCCAGCAGAGTCGCCAATTGTAGGGGTTCAATTTAGGAGGAGGGACCTTGGCCTGAACTAGTACTTCTCTTCCGCTGCTCTGTTCCTCCGCCGCTGAACCTGCAACAAGTCACTAAGGCTGGAATAGCCTAGTGACCCTCCGACGATCAAGTTAGATGTAAGGAGAGTTGCTTTTAGATCTAGGGTTAGGGAAATATGGCATACCTCTTTAGGTTAGAATCCCTTTGTATTTATAGACCTAGGTTAACTTGGGCTCCAAGCTAGTGCGTGGAGGTCACGCTTAGGTAACCGCCTCGGGTGACGTCATAGATGACGCACCGGATAAGACGGTTACGAAGCACATGGCCAAACCTGGTCCTCATGATCCTTTCCGCCACGCGTCGCTCTTGGTCCCCTCTTGCTATGCAGCACTCTTCCAAAAGGCTTTAACAGAATGCACACTTCGGTATCTGACCGAAGACTAAACAGGAGACTCGATGCCAACCGAGTAAACAGAAAGATATACACAGGCCCGTGATAATATGAGGCCTCGGTTAATGATGGTCCGGTCATATTACCGAGATGATGACCGAAGCCTCCACAGTGACATAATTTCATCGAGAATGGTGCATGCATTATTTTACGTACCTAAACTACGACCACCAGGTCCTCCACCACCACTTCCTCAGGCTTTAACCACCGTCGTCCTCCACACCATTTACCGCCACCAAAGCATAACCACAGACAGGTCCACAACCCCTCCCCCACCCACCATTTGTTCTGCTCTGGCCCTTAATAATTTGCTTAAGATCGACGCGTCATATTTCATTAATTTTGACTTTCATTACAAAATTAAAAGGCTGAGTTTGGTCTGTCGTTTGAACTCAAGGTCTGCTCTTCTTAATTTTTTGCTTTGCTATTTCTTTAGCTTTTTCATTGTAATTTTTTGAGATTAATCACTCGTGTTGATGAGAGGAACACTTACACAAAATAATACCATTTGCAACGCCACGCCAGACAGGATGGATCCCGTGGTGAAAGATCGATGAGCATTAAATTGGACCACGTGAATTCCTTTTTCCTAAATGTAGCTCTTGGTCTTGGCCCAGAACATGTTTTTATATTGGATCATGTTTTTTGTCGAAAGAAAGTCAGAACCTTTTTTGGCCCACTAAATTATTTCTTCACTTTTTATTTAATGAAATGTTATATGGCCCAAAAAACAAGTCAGTAGCCCAACTTATTTGATGAGTTAACAAGTGGACATCATGTGCTCTAATCTCCATCCACAGAGGTTGGAATTATGAGGAGAAACAAAAATAGAAAACAGATTGGAGGCTTTGCAGTTTTAAATTTTCAAGAGTGGTTTTAGGGATATAAATTAGCAAAGCAATTGATCATTGAGTTTGATTATTTTATATCTATAATGCAGGGTGTCCCGAACCAGCTAATTTTAGGAATATATTTTCTAGTGACATATATAATTACAAATTGCTTTGATGGAACAGGAGAAGAATCCTCGTTTTCGCTAGAGTGGAGACTCGATCTGATGATGATGAGGAAGACATCCGTAAGAGACGATCTTAGCTGATTTTAATCCCAGTTAATTGCCTTTGTATTTCAGCACCTATGGTTAGGCCTGTCAATGGGCCGGATCCGAATTCGATAAAACTCGGATTTGATAGTGATAATATGAACCCGAATCTGGAAAAATCAGACCCGATCCGAAATCCGAATCCGATCCATTTTTGTTTTGTTTTGTTTTTTTTTTAAATTCCAAAATTTTTTTAAGAAAGGAAAAAATTAAATTTTTTTCCCTCCAAAAAATGAGAGGAGAGAAGGGGAGATCCAGATTATACCATTACCATAATACAACAGTCATACAATAACTAGCCCTTCCTTGCACTGAGACTTTGCTAAAATTTACAATCGATATAGAGTTCAACCTATTACATAACCACTCATCTGGTTTAATATCTTTTCGCAAAAAATTAATAAGAAGCAAACTGTCCATGAGGATAAATGAAACTGTGAAAGGAATAGGGTGTGCTACTAGGCTTTTAGGGGTTTTTAAAAAAAAACAATCCGAATCAGATTTTTTCGGATTTAATCCGTCACGATCCGATCTGATCTGATCCATACTTTTCGGATTCGGATTACCGGATCACGGATTGCCATTATCGGATTCAGATTCGGATTTGAATCGGATTTTACGGATCAGATCTGGTCCATTGACAGACCTACCTATGGTTTAACAAATCCTGTTCAAATATAGTACTAGTAGACTAGTTGGGTATCATAGGTTGCAATCTTGCTACTAGAAAAGAGGAAAATTTTCACTATATGCCCGCTGCTGAATCATGCTACTAAAAGTGAGAGATTTTACTCTTTCATACCGTGCTGCTGGAAAATTACTTGGTAGTTTCGGACTTTCGGGGCACTGCGACGTGATATCTCAATGCCTTTAATGCTATACGTTCTTGTGGAGTTCGCAATTGTATGTTGAAGGGCATTGGGACACTATGTGATGGTGACCCAAGAACATTGAATCAAGAACTCACTTATATATGCTACTTAAATTCCTTTAATTAAATTCCTTTGAAGCCGTCTTCACTTGTATGAAAGTTGGGATCTGTAACTCAATATCTCTTTTCCCAATTAGGGTGTATGCACGCAAATTTCTTTGAATCAACTACTGTTCTAAGATTCTTGTGCATTGCTGTGTTGCTGTAGATTTTGAATTTGGAACAGGTTTCTAGGTTTGTCCTTTTTCCAGCTTGGATTTGGGGCCAAGTTTCACTGTATAATGTTCCAATAATTTCTCGAGTTTTAAGAGGTTACTATTATAACGACAAAACTTTTTGAGTGCCAATCATATTGTATATTTATTGTCAAAGGTCAAGTTCGTCTTCAATCCTTCCATGTTCATATTGCCATCGATTGGGCTTAACATGATCACTGGTAATAATATATTTTATTATTGTACTGACAATTGCGGTATGACGGATTGGATCTTGTAGTTTTGTTTCCCTTCTTTGTTATATATGGGAAATCAAAACTACCAAACATGACTGATCGAAGTTGCCATGAACACCACGCAACTTTAACTTACAAACACAAACACAAAAAAAAAAAACAAAAACATGAATTATATATGTGTACATATTTGCTTGCCAAACCTTAATATAGAACCACACATAACCCCACAGACTGGTCTTATTATTTCTTACCATCTTATTTCACATTCTACCATACTTGCTTCACCAAAGGGAATTCATGTACCCTTTTAGCCCTTATCTCATTATTCCCCCTGCTAACAACAAGCTTTTTTTTTAAGGGAAAGTCTTCAATACACACCCCTTTAAGGTATGTACCATATGCACCTATTGTGTGGTTCATATTGTGCCACCTCATAAAAAATTACTTGTAGGACCGGTCATTCATAACATTTTATCGTAACTTTTATACTAAAAATTCGTAACTTTTCAACAATATGATTCGTAACTTTTTAGCAATAGATTCGTAACATTTTAGGATTCATAACATTTTGGTGTATTTTAATAAGGGTGCATATGATACACACCCAAATAAGGGGTGTGTATTGTAGCACTTTCCTTTTTTTAAAATTTATTTACGATCAAGCTGATTGTTAATACACTTCTACTCGATAGCTCTCCAAAGTTAACGTTTCCGATCATCAGAACGAAACCGGAGTGGACCAGGATCGCTCGAGATACCATGGTGCTGGGATAGCACCAACCCCAAGTTCAATTTTGAGCATAGTCCGTTACTTTTTTCTTCTTCTTTTTCTTTTTTTCTTTTCATATTGCAGCAACGTGATTATCGGGAGAAAACTGTGCGTAAATGATCCGTCGGACAAGTCTTAAAAAGCTGGCCGCAGCATTGGTAATTTCCATCAAAGGGTCTTTGCACCGAGAGTCTTGGTGCTTTTGTCCGCAAAGACTAGGACAAGAGCTTGAGAAAAAGTTTTCCACAAACCGCAACGAAAGACCGAGAGGAGTCGTGCAATGTGGACCATAGTTTGAATGTACATTTCTAGTGGAAATTAATAAGTGATTCCTAGCTGCACGGACTTGACTGGCCTTGCTTGATCTCTTTTCCTCATGATTAACACAGGTGTCTTGACGAGAGTACAAATTTGTGAGTGATTAATACCTTTTGAGATCCGGCGTAGGTCTAAAGTCTCTATAATTACATCTAGGGAAAGGTAAGTGTGATGGTAGCGGGCCTCCTCCCAAGGTCAGCCATGGTATTTTTTGGGACCATGACGAATTTAAGAAAGTGGGCATTTTATGCGATTTTTCGCCCCAAATTACGAAAAGTGAAGGCAGTTTCCAAGAAGCGAAATTATAGTTATTGATCAATAGGATAAATTTTTTAGTTATGTATATTAGTACAAGAATTCAGAACAATCACTTAATAACAGAGGATTCATCAAAAAGAGTGGATGGTTAGGAACACGAAGTTACAAAAAGGATTAGTAATGAAAATTTGGAAAGTTAGCCAATTGGATATTTCTACATAAAAAGAATTCGCATTGGGGCTAACAATTAGTAGAAATGATCAAGCAATACTCCCTATGATTTCGATCCAGAGTATGCTACTATCTACCGATGTTGTAAATAATTATCAGGAACGAAAGAATCTTTCCCCTTTTTGAAGTCTCCCCTTTTCTGAGAAAGGAGAATAGGAACGAAAGAAGAAAGACGAAAGAATGGAATAGAAAAAAGGTTCTAGAGCCGTCCCCAAGAAAGTGCAAAGGTGAAAAGGTTCCGTTCAAGTGGAAAGGAACGAAAGGACTCCTTGTTGCTGCCTAATGCTGCCTCTGTCTCGTCTTTGCTTGTATTCCTCCTTGCTGGAAACCCAAGGAATGGAATTGCTCTTATTAGGAAGTTCAAGATAAAGATCGATTTGCAGGCTGTTTAAGAAAATCAGACATCTTTCGTGTCAAGCAGGATCACTAGTCTAGTAGAAATCAGATGGCAACAATGGTCCTACAAAGGGCAAAGACCCCTAACAATTCTTTTAATTGCTTTAGAACGAGAAATTCGAATCAAACTTTGTTCTAGATTATCAAATTCCTTTCTCTTCCATTCTATTTGAATTCATGTCTAAAATCAAAATGTTTTTAGTTCAATCTATTACCAATCTATTCTTTTGTTCTGTTCTTATTCTATTTTAGTTAATTTTAGTCAATGTAATCAGTTGAATTGTTGTTCATATTAAAATGAATTGAGATTAATAAAGAGTTGGTTAATGATGCCGGAACATGTACTTGTTTTGAGTGCCCATTTATTTACTATCGGCATTTATGGATTGATCATGAGTCGAAATATGGTTTTAGCTCTTATGTGTCTTGAACTTTTATTGAATGCAGTTAACATCAATTTTGTAACATTTTTTGATTTTTTTATAATCGTCAATTAAAAGGAGTACTTGGAGAATTCCATAGGTGAAATGACTTATTCAGGGGTACTTTTAAGAATTCGTCGCTTTGGAGGTCGGCTTCTTTCATTTTTTGTTGAAAAAATGATAATTTTCTGATGTAATCAATTTTCGCTTATTTGTCATGCTCATTTGGAATGAAATTTTATGAATCAAAAAAATAATACTTTTTCGATTCGTGTTGTTGAGCCGAATGATTAATTTTTTTCTGAACAACAAACAAGAAGATTTTATTAAGAAGAGACGAAAGGAAGAACAAGATAAAGAACAAATAAAAGATGGCGAGACGAACGAAGAAAATTTTAAAGTTAAAATAGAATCGGTTGGAGAAAATTTCTATGTAACGGTTATTTATAGCATACATGAGTTCACATCATATGAGAGGGCGTTATAAATAACTGTTGCATTGAAGATTTTTTCTTACTTTACAAAGTCCATTTCACGAATGTACGTAATGTTCACCACCCCGCAATGAGAGGGAACAAAGAGACAAAATTGAAGTGGTTCTACATGTGAATAAAATGACCTTTTAGTCTTTGATTTTTTCCTAGTCAAGTCTATGTCCTTTTGCCACCGCCTTACATATTACTGTATAACACAAATTAATTGGGACTAGCTAAACATACTCTTAAACATCATCATTCATACGTACGTGGTGGGACTTAGCTTCTGTCCTGACATAAAAGCGGCGAGGTCCTCAACATATAGTGGTGTACGTGGTGTGACGTGGCAATACTACTTCTCTGGTGAAGGTGACGGGGTGCCATACTTGCACTTCCATTTTATGAACCAAAGAGATAATGCCTCAAGCTAATTGCTATAAATATGACTCTTTGATAGCCTAATTTCTAACTGATATAACCATTCTAGAGCACTAGTTTTCCAGGGCTTCCTATGGCTCTCTCCATTCCATTTTCTGGCAGCAGCCATGCTTCATTCCTTTGTTTGCTCATGTTTGTATTAATGTACTTGAAGGGGGCACCGGTTTACGGAGCGAAAAAAGAACATGATAAGCCCTACCATGTTGTAAATGTGAAGTCCCTGGATCCAAATCCATATTGCATAGAATCCACAAAGGGTAACTCTCTAGCCCTATAACTTTCTGCAATTTTATTGCTTTCCTTCTTTGTCAAACTTCTCTAGGTTGAACTATTTCTCTCAATTTTCTTCAGGCTTATGTTTGAATATCTGTCATTTCTCTATTTCATTCTCTGCACAAAACCAACATGTAGCTACACAATGAACTCAATCAAACAACATATTGCGACCACACGCTTGGTATGGAACCGACACCAATATCTGGCGGAAAAGGTCCCTAGAGCACCACGTTTTTTTGTTTTTTATAGGTAAAAGGTTTATTGAGAAACTCGACAAATGGTAAATCAAATTGGACGGAGGGGAGTAGAATCCAACCAAAGGTTGAATGCACAAACAAACACAAAACAAGAACACCTAAACAAAATTGAAACCCGACAACAATAAATGGGTAGAGCACCACGTTGCGGTGCTAATTCACAAGCACTAATTAATAATCAATAATCATGTATATTTATACAACCACATTAAATTATCGAATGCTTATTTGTAAGATTGTAATTCACCAGATCAGAGGAAAAGGGAGTCGCTAAAAGTTGTTCAAAGGCATGGCCCATGCTCTCGTATGAACGAAGCCCGAACCAGTGCTCCAACCCTTGTTGAAATCATGTCTCATGACCAGGCTCGGGTTGACTCACTTCAACATCGCCTCCATGTCAACTCGGACCGGAACAATCTCAACGACTCCAAAGCCACCCTCCCGGCCAAGCCCGGGCGATCAATCGGCAGCGCCAATTACGTCGTCACATTAGGACTTGGAACCCCCAAAAAAGACCTTACCCTTATATTTGACACCGGTAGCGACGTTACATGGATTCAATGCCAGCCGTGCATGAGGTATTTAAATGCGAGACCAATAACTTTTCCATACAAGTCATTTGTTTTTTGAACTAACATAGGAGTCCTGTGACTCATGTTCACAGGCATTTTCTTTAAAGTTGATAGAGATATTTGTCATTTATAATATTACATGACAAGTCTCTATAGGAAAAGAGGCTATCGATCGTTAATTTTCATATTTTTTTATTTATCCGCGTATTCTTCGTCATTGGCCCCACATTTTTTCCATTGACAAAAATTAAGTAGTATGTAAATAATGACTATCAAGACACTACCACTACTCCACTCACTTCATTGGCCCCATATTACTCGTCCTGTACAAGAAATTCCATGTTTTAGGAACGTTGCATGTTTCTTTATTTTGTTAAATCTAAGTAACAGAAACCTTTTTAAAAAATAAGCAGCTTATTTCATATTTTCAAACTCAAAAATAATGTAGATGAAAAATAATTTTTCAATTTTTTTTTGCATCGTATAAAAGAAATCAATGAGATCTTTCAAACAAGATCCATAGTGCATATTTTTAGATTTCAATAAACCTCTCATTTTTTAGCTTGAAATTGCCTTCTTAAAAAATAAGGGCTTTTTTTGAGTCCTAGAACCCACCCTTAAAATACAAGTTAAGTTGGTCTGAATTTTTCTCTCTAATCCTCTGCATAGGAAAGTTGGTGCACCCATGTTTTGGTGTGTTTTTAGCCATTGAATTTTTGGAACTTTTAAGGAATGTACAAATTTTAACTTGATCCAACTATCGAAAATGCGTGGGAACAGAGGTAGCTAGAGAGAAATTTGAGCATGGAGGACTTGAGCTCTGAAATTTCACCGTAATCTTGATTCATATCTTTACACATTTCTTTGTTCATGCTTCCAACGTACATAGTTTTCGAATGCTGCAAATATATTCTTAACTAATTTGTTGATTTTTCTAATAATTCCACTCCAACAGTTGCTACGAACAGCAAGAACCCATCTTCAACCCCTCCGACTCCCAAACCTACAAAAACGTCAGTTGCACCTCACCACAGTGCTCCCCAGACCTCAAACTTGGCTGCACAAGATCCACCAAAACCTGCGTCTATGCGGTCGTCTACGGCGACGGGTCCTTCACCCTCGGACTCTACGCCACCGAAACCTTAACCCTAACCCCCTCCGACGTCTTCCCCGGCTTCGCCTTCGGCTGCGGCCTAAACAACACCGGCCTCTTCAGTGGCGCAGCCGGCTTGCTCGGCCTCGGCCGCGGCCCCGCCTCCCTCATCACGCAAACCGCCTCGAAGTACGGAAGCTATTTCTCCTACTGTCTTCCCACATCATCTTCCTCATCAGGAACTCTGGTATTTGGAAAAGACGGCGGAAGTGGAACAACAAACTCCGCTGGTATAAACTACACAACCTTATCGGCCAACTCGAACGGCCCGTCGTTTTACTTCATCGAAGTCACGGGGATCAAAGTCGCCGGAGAGCTGCTACCGATCTCTCAATCCGTGTTCAGTTCTGCCGGCACTATAATAGACTCCGGAACCGTCATTACACGGCTGCAGCCGGCGGCGTACGATGCCCTCCGGACGGGGTTCCGGCAACTGATGATGAACTACACGATGACCCAGGGCGTGTCGCTGTTCGACACGTGCTACGACTTCAGCGGTCGCGACAAGGTGGTGGTTCCGAAGATAAGCTTCTTGTTCGCCGGAGACATCGAGGTTCCGATCGAGTTAGTGGGGATACTCTACAAAGTTGGTCCGTCAAGGTTTTGTCTTGCGTTCGCAGGAAACAGTGATGCCTCGGACGTGGGCATATTCGGGAACGTGCAGCAGCAGACTTTGGATGTGGTTTATGATGTTGCTGGTGGAAAGCTAGGGTTTGGGAGTGGAGGGTGTTCGTAGTTACAGAAAAAAGATTTCGGCTTTGTGTGCGGCTATCGAGGCCGAGCTGGGTGGTTGCCCCAACTCAGTCTCTGGCACACGTGGCAAGATATAAATAGATGGTTGACACTACGTCAGCGTGCTATGTTTCATAAAACAATTATTAAGAAAATAAGACTTGATTCAGCTTTTGGTAGCAAGAACGAAATCAAGGTTAAAAGGGCAATTAAATCCCCTTATAAAAGCATGTTGTTGAGATATTAAGTAAAGAGGAATTTTCAAGTGAGGGATTCTTCACTTTGTTAAAATGAGGGACTTTCATTTTCCGATCAAATTTTGAAAATTCGAACCGTTCAATGTGTGCAGAACGTAATTTTAAGGGTCCCCGCGAGAAATCAGCAAAAAAAATGACCGGGAAGGGCGTCATCCGAGCAGGTTTTTTTGAACCGTTCAATGAAAACTGCTCGGATGAAGCCCTTCCCGGTCATTTTTTTTGCTGATTTCTCGCGGGGACCCTTGAAATCACGTTCTGATCACTTTGAGCGACTCGGATCATCGAAATTCAATCGGGAAAGGGAGTCCCGCATTTTAATAAAATGAGGGATCCCTCACCGGAACCTAACTCATTAAGTAAAATATAGTAAAACTGAAAAATCAGTTTTGTGTCTCTGTGCTAAATCTATATTTTTGTCTCTTTTGTGTTTATTATCTACATTTTTTTAATTTAGATCTCAAAAAATATATACTTCCTCCGTCCCTTTTTAAATGTTCCAGTTTGAAAAATATGTAGTTTTAGGAGTCAACTTTCACATCTACTTTACACTTTTTCCGTTAACTTCTCTCTCTATTTTACACTTTCTATATCAACTTTTACCTCTACTTTTCAAAATTATCCATCACTTTATACTTTCCATATTAACTTTTACCTCCAATTTCCAAAATTATCCGCCACTTTACCCATTAACTTTTCAAAGAGTACACTTATTTCGGGACAGTCCAAAATGAAATACTGGTCATTTAAATAGGGACGAATGGAGTAATAAGATTGTATTTGATAGATTTTAATTTATTCTATAATACAATCGATTGGAAGATATAGTCAATATACACAAAAGTGACAAAAGGAATAATGAACAATGAAAATGGGACGGAGGGAGTAAAAATTAAAAGCAAATTCTCCCACTCTTAGGTTATGTTTTGTTTGGTGGGATAGGGTGTGGAATGAAATGGTTATTTCTTGGGCAAATTACAAAGACCTTCCTTTAAATTTCTGACTACTACAGCTTCCCCCCTCGCGTTTTAGAAATTACACTATCCTATCTTGTGGTTTACAACCATACATCCCAAACCTCTAGCAATTAATGACCCGTTATGTCCGCGGAATGTTATGAGTAAAAGTAACAATTATGAGACCAAATTGCCTTTAAACCAAGTGGAGAGAGATCCCAAGTGGGGCATGATGATTGATGATTTTGCAAGGCCCATTTCAAGTCCCAAAAAAATGATTCAAACATTGAGTTATATATTCTTAAAATAATTTTTATGATTTTTTGTAAGCAATTAGCTCAATCCAATATTTATAAGGGCTTTTTCAGCATTCGTAAGGGCCTCTACGAATTTTGAAAAATCTCATACGATTATCGAATTAAATTAAATTTTTACAATAACCCATAACAAATATTTAAGAATAACTTGCAGCATGAATTATATTTTTAGGACTTGAAATGGGCCCTACAAATTATCATTAAATTCTTAATCTATTATTTTATCGGCATAAATCATATAATCTTTGCTTGTGCGACCAAACACTTCATTTTTAGATTATTGATTGATTATTTTTATGGGACCCATGCATTTCGGGTCCCACAAAGATGATTCAAACCACTCATTAGTTTCAAATTACTTTTCATTGGTTTCTAAAAACAAAATTAGCTCAGTTCAATTGGTAATGACTTTTTCAAAATTCGTAGAACCCCTACGAATGTTGAAGAAGCCCTTACAAATATTAGATTGAGATAAGTTTTTACAAGAACCCATATAAAATATTTTAAGAATAAGTTGTAGTTTGAGTTATTTTTTTGGACCCAAAAAGGGCCCCACAAAATCATCAATCATCATTCCCATTTATTGGGTACCGAACATGACCATTTGTGCTACAATAACAGCGTTTTGTATGAGCGGTGAGTGGAGTGGTGAATTGGTGCTGTGGGGGTAGCAGCACTGAAGAAGATTGGCCCCACAAGCAACCAAATGTGTGTGGGGATTGATATAGAGGGGTAATGTAACGATCCTAATTTTTGCCCTAATTTTTTTTTCTGATTAAAAAAAATTACATTTTGAATTTTAAACTAACTAGTATCTATCAATAATTTTTTTTAACCCAAATGATCCAAAAATTTTGATAAGTTAAACAATGATTTTATACAAAAAATTATTTCTTTATAAAGTTAGTTAATTAATTATATATTGTACTCTATGTTGGTTTAAATTGAATTATCAAAATTCCTTATAGGTGAGTGGTGTGCCACATACACCATATATATATTTTTTTCTCCCTCTTATCAAAAAAAGTCCGGCTCTCTCCCATCTCCCTGCCGACTCTCTCTCTCCCTCTCTCTCTCTCTCTCTCTCTTGCTTGCTCCCCACACCAAGCCATACATCCCCCCCTATTCCTCCTCTTTTTAGGCTAATCTTTTTATCTTTTCCCAACCATTAAATACGACCTTATCCCCTTCCTCCTTGCACCCCACTCCACCCCACGTCTATAAATACCTCTCTCTCCTCTCTCACAATACAACACCCCTAGTCCACTACATAAACAGAAACAAGAAAAGAGGGATCACACCCTTTTAATTTTCGTCTATATCACGTCCCTCTGTTCTAGGCCTGTTTCTTCCTAGTTGCTGTCGTTTTTAGGCCTAAGTTACTTGACGAATGTTGTAGAGGGCTTCGAGAGCTTCAATTTCGACCCAAGAATCACCCAAAGTGGTCAAGGATTGATAGAGTTATCGCTGTCCAAAAATCAGTGAAATTCTCGAATTTCTATTTCCAGACAGCAAACAGGATTTATGAAAACCCCCACTTTTCTCCTAGTTCAAATGGTTTTCGGGCTTCGACTTCTTCACAAAAGTTGTAGAGCGTTTCAAGATCTTCGCGTTAGACACAAGAATCGTCCAAAACGGCAGAGGTTTGGTCAAGTTATTCTAGTCCAAAGTTGCTGCTAGAATACCGATCTTTCGCCGCCAAACGAAAACCCACCGGACTCCACCAAATCATTTTTTCCGGATTAAAAGTATTATAATCCCTCCCTTGCCTTCCCTAAGTATATTAAGATTTTATGATTAGAATCGAAAAGAATCGAGATTGGAATCGAACGAATAAAATCCAGTTTTTCCGAGAATGCACTGTTCACTGTTGGTGGGCGTGAATACTGGTCACGTTTTCTTGGTACTGTTCATACCCACTGGAAGTAAAAAAATGGCTAAACAATTACACTTATCCCCCTGCTCTTTTGATTGTAATGTTTCGGCCCAGATATTAAGATTTTGAGTGGTTATATTATTGCAGTTAAGCCCTAAAGTCATTAGAGTCTATAGTTAGGCCCAATGAAATCTTTTATTTTATAATTGAACAACGGTTTTATAATAGTAATAATAAATGATAAACATTTTACGATAATGTTACCGTACTAAGTACAATAGACCATTTTTTTTAAACAAATTTTATTATTATTATTAATAAGGATTTTCGCTAATAAAAAAAATTACTTCTTGGTCATACGAGATTAAGGGCAACGGCCCGCTCATAAAAAGATATGTGATTGCCTCGTTTGTTATTTGTTTCAATTATTATTTTGATTATGTTTATATTGCTCTAATTCTTGAATTGATATGCTAGATTGGACCCTAGAGACATGGGGTGGTGTGCAAAATAGAATTCACTTAGACGGTGCTAGGTAATTGATGAATTGGAAAGTTTTATTTTTTTTAGATTGCCTGCAGGCGTGATTTTGAGATGTGATGAGATTGAAACTGGCAGGAGTCCAGTGATGAATTGATAGACTGGCGGGAGTCCAGTGATGAATGTGAAGTAATTTGTGAAGTAGTATATAAGATAGGCGAACCCTAGTCGTGATTCAGGCATGATAAGCTTTCCCCTTATTGTAGTTATTTGGGTGCACACTCGGTATATAACTTAGATGTATCTGCGACAGGAAAGGGAAGTGATCTCATGGGACCGAGTATGGCTAGTGGTTGGGGGAGGAAAGATCTCGCGGAGAGATCTTAGATTTCACATTAGAATAATGAATAGTAACAAATTGGTGTTTGTAAATTCTTATTGTGCTTTTCGCATCTTTATTATCCTATTACTTGTTAGCTGTAAAGTAAGAGGGGTGGTTGGGTTGGATTATTCTACTGGATCACTCACGGATACGTTTGTATCCTGGCAAATCGTTTGCTTCGGCGATCAATTTGCCAATAAGCGCAGGATTCAATGGAGGTGATTCAACGATGATGCAGTTCGACAGGAAAAGAATATCAGGAACGGAGATCGAGTATGCTCGGGATTCGTATCAAGCCTAGAGTCAGCTCTGAAGTTAATGTATTTTGAATCAGTAAATTTTCTTGAGATTGTATTAGCTAAACTTTAATTTAGAAAATTTTATTTATTTAGCAAATTTTTTTAAGAAAATTATTTTATTTTGCTCCCAAAAAATCAGGGTGTTACAGGCATTGACCACTTTCCATACATTTCGTCGATGGACAAACGCTGACAAAGGAGAATAGTGTAATTTCTAAAATGTGAAGGGGGAATCTGTAGTAGCTAGAAACCTCAGGGGTGGTCTTTGTAATATGCCCTTATTTCTATAGAATGTTTACTCATATATTTGGTTCACTTAAAATTGAAGGAATAGCCATTTCACATGGAATTATTATTTCTTCAAATAAAGGAATAACAATTTCATTTGAAAGGTAAAGAATTACAAATTCATTCCAACATTTCAACTTAGATTGTTAACTTCACTCGCATAATTACTAATGCCACTTCAAAATTTGTTATTGTCACAATAAATTTTACGAAATCCATTTTCAAAATTATTATTGCCACTCCAAATTCCATTGAAATAAGATTATAGTATATATAGCAAGCAACACATGAATTGAAAATGGCAAATTCCATTTTTGCTATTGATTCCAAGTCACAATCAAACATGAGAATGAGAATGATTATTTTAGTCTCAATTCCTCCAATTCTATTTCATTCCATTCCGCCCAACTAAACGCAATTCTATTTTGGGTTTTCCCCATATTAACCACCCCAACAGCACCTTGCACATTCAAGCACCACAAATTCAAAAGAAAAAGAAAATTGCAACACTAAGACCATGTTCGTTTTGGTATTTTGAGTAATGAGTGCAGAGATAAATGAGAGTAATGATTGAGAGAAAATTTATTGAAAACCGTACACAGAATGAAATACATGATTTATTTTTCCCCGAGGAATGAAATACAATTTACCCCATGAGGTTATATATTGTTACAATATAGTATCACATTAAGATAAAATTGCTAAAAAAAATTATAACAATTGGTAAAACTTATAATTATTTACTAAATATTATATATATATATATATATATATATATATATTTACTTTTATTTATTATTTTTAAATATTTCACGGTCCGGTTCGGTTAATCCATTGTTTCATAATGAAAATCCATGGACCGAATCATATCTTACGGGTTTTTAATTTTCGAATTTGTGTCCGGACCATTAATCCACGAATCCAATCCAAAAGTCACGGATTAGTTCGGTCCGATCCGGTTTCACGATTTTCGATTTTTCTTGAACAACCCTAATCGTCGTCCTCCGCACAGATGTGCCCTCGATCCCCTCTCCAGAATCGAATCCCGTACAGTCGAACACCACATAGTCCTCTAGCCTCCCAGTGTTTGGTTGGGAAAAAACGGTAAATTGTTTTCCCAGGTAATATATTTTTGGTCATATAGATGAAAAATGTTTTTCATTTGGAAAGGGCGTAAGTAATTTTTGGTTTCCAATTCATTCCACGCGTATGCGCTCGATCATCCTTATCATTCACAGTCTTGTCTCTTCTACCAAGGCCCCAACCTTTTCGTTCCCAATATGTTTGCAATGTCCAAGCACTCTCACTTCACAATCAAACCTTAATTACAGATCGATGAAACCCCTATTTTGAGGGGGTTTTTTTTTCGGCACCTATTTTGATTGTTTTGAGACATTCTTCTAAAAAATTCTTTTCCACTATCAACCAAATACCCCAAAACACAAAAATAAATTTTCTTTTCGGAAAAAATGTTTTTCATGAAGAATATTTTACACCGAAAAACATTTTACGTTGAAACAAACGAAGCTTGACGGATCATTTGTTTGGCAGGAGATAAATGAAGAGATAAAGAATCCATGGGGATATAATACCCCTGGGATATAGCTCAGCAGATACGTGACTTGATCAGATGAAAGAAGCGATACAGAATCGATGGCATGCATATATTTCAGCCTTTCCAATCACTTTTTGAGTTCGTTTGCTAAAGTGTGTGTGAAACACAGCCATGTACCGACAACCTTATCGGAGGAGCAATGTCTGTATTCAGTCGTTACTCTACCTTTAAGTCGAAGCCGCGGTGACTTCTATTTGAACTTGTCTTCCAACTGTTCGATGAAATGCATCAACCATGACTTCTTTTTGAATTATTTTTGCAGCAAAACTTGGTTATGTTTTGAACTGGTCCGCCAATAGTTCGATGGAATGCAACTTTTTAGTTACAATCATGTCAAGTAAAATAGTAGAGATTAAATTGTACACGGAGGGTCCGTGTACAATTCAAATTCTTCCCAACCAATGAGAACAAGACATCTCAGTCAAAAGTGGGGCAACTCACTTTTATTCTTACTATGCAAACCGACACCCCCACCACCGCCACCCCGAAAAATAACCCAACCCCATTTTCTCTTATTTCTCCTTTATTTATTAATAATTTTTATATCTTTTTTCTCTTTTATTTATTTAATATTATTTAAGTGTTTTGATTTTCAATCCGGTTGAATCAGTGCAAAGATCTTGTTTTATTTATCATTTTATCTTCAATGATCATAATAAATTTTTGGCTCTAAAGCCTTTCAACGAGAACCCTAAGTCTCTTTATTTAGTTTCAGGTTTCTCTTAGGATGCCCATTGAAAGGTCTTAGAGCCAAAAATTCATTACGACCATTTAGGTTGAAATGATAAGAAAAATAAGATTTTCGCACAGATTTAAACGAATTGAAAATTGAAACACTTAATTTTTTAACTATATTTTTTAATATATAAACGGTGTAAAAAAATAAGTTTTCCAATTTTCAATTCGTTTAAATCTGTGCGAAGATCTTATTTTTCTTATCATTTCATCCTAAATGGTCGTAATGAATTTTTGGCTCTAAGATCTTATTTAACCTATCTATGTACTATTTTTTTTTTTTTTGTGTGTGTGGGTATTTTAGAATGGGGTGGCACGTGCCACCTCCCCTACTACTAGCTACCTCCGGCGTCCTTGCAGTCATGCATCGTTCCCGCTGTTGGGTTCAACACTAATGCTATCAATATGTGGATCGTAATCACTTTGAGTTTTTAGGCAAGAGGTCTCCAAACTGCTGTGAAAAAAAATTGAAGTACAAATTGTGAGATTCGTCAATATATTTTTTGAAGATGTCAAGCTAAAGAAAAAACCTGTAATAGTTGCATATATTTTTAATACTTTGGAATATTATAAAACTTAGACAAACAGAGAAAACAACGACATCTGTGCCAACATGGTTAAAAGATTACAAACCCAATTACTAGGCAATACAACAGCTGAGTCCAAAGTTCTGTCATCACGTATCCAAAGTTCTGTCATCAATAATGGTTTCTCCACTGAAACCACCAACTCCTCGTTCTGCTCCGCACCAATTATCACTAAATGGTCAACACGTTGGTTACCTTCCCTATAGATATGGGTAAGCACTGATGTTGCATATAGCTGAGTCCTTGTTCAATTTGGTAGCCGGAATTGAAGGATGTCCAAACGACTCTGTCTTCTATATATATTGGCAACTTTACAATTGATTAGTACAGTGAAATTGAGATTTCCAAGATCTTCATCTACAAGGAAGGGGCTGAAATAAATCAAATCCTTCGGTTCTGGCTTCTTGCAATGTCTTAATACATAGAATTTGTGTAAATTTCCCTCAACTGTCCTTAAAGCATTTGTAGTCATGACCAAAGGCAAATTTGTGTTAAAATTAAGAATGAAAATCTGCTTTTATTAGGTTCCTTCTCAATTTTCTTTTTCGAAGCCTTCTCATATTACATGCTCAACAAAAATGTTAGTATAAATACATATACAAAATAATATCACGATCAAATCGTGATCTTGAGATTGTTATTTAATTGTAATTAGGATGATTTTTTTCCATAGTTAATCAGTATGATTTTATTTCCATAGTTAGGCTCTCTCCTCTTGTATAAATAGAGGCATCATTGTATGATTTCAAGAATCGAATTCAATATTTCTTCTCTCATATTTAACAAAAAAACTGCTAGGAATTAAGAAGTTTTTGAATGAACGAAATCATCAAAAAGTAAATTCATAGTCTCACTATGTTGTGATGGAGATACCCGCTAAAAAGAGCAAATTTCAGCCATCCTCATTCATATCAGAATTGCATGCAATGTTCAGGGATCTTCATTGTCAAATGGGCAACATGAAATGTAGTTTTGCTAGACTAATGAATATGTTGAAAATGTGATGCAATAGAATGCACCAACCTCATGCATTGTTATTGCTGTTGGGTTCAACACTACTGATATCTAGAGCCGGATAATGGGCACAAAACACGATAACAAGAAACAAACCGGACACGAAGTTAACGGGTTATGGTTGAACATTTCTGACACGAAACACGAAAATAACACGACTCGAGAACACGAATTCTAAATGGGTCGGGGTCGGGTTGAACACGCGAGACACGAAATTGACACGACCAACACGGTAACCAATGACGGAGCTACTTGTGGGCATATGGGGGCCACGGCCCCCCACGTTGTTTCGGGGTTTTTTTTTTAAATTTAAATTTAAATTTTAGTTATTTTTTATTTGTTAAGAATTATATTTGTATTGAATGTTATTTAGACATTTAAATGCTTAAGAATGTGTTCGTTTTGGGTCCCAAAATCCAATTTCTCTCTCTGCTAATGGTCTCCCATAAGTTTTTTCTTTAATTATTAATCTCATTTATCTTTCTATCTCTCTTCACTGATTATCCAAAAAACCTTCCTCAAAATCTAAACCAAACAAACTATTAAATTGCTGAATCTTGAACTTTCAAAATCTTGTTGTTCATAGTCTGGCCCCCACGTTTATGAAATACTGGCTCCGTCCCTGACGGTAACTAATATGTGTCACCCATTAACACGAACATATATATATATATATATATATATATGGTATATCTGTAATTTTATATAGAGTTGGGCAATGGACACGATAACACGACACGAACTGGACACGAAGTTAACGGGTTAGGGTTGAGCATTTCTGGCACGAAATACGAAAATGACACGATTCAAGAAACACGAATTCTAAATGGGTTAGATTCGGGTTGGGTGGTTTGTGACACAAATCCGACTGACACGACACGAACACGACCTGTTACCCAGGTCTACTGATAACAATAAGTGGATCGTTGTCAACGGCGATTACGTAGATAAATAAATATATGCTTCTGTCTTTTGAAAAATACTTTGTCTATCTTTGGGTTTCGATAAAAAAAAAAGGGTGTGAAGCTAGCTAGTAGATTAAATTCTTTTCGGTGGGACGTCCCACCGTGTGTTTGTTATAGTAACTGAATTGTTTATCTTGTACGGCTCGCCGAGTGGATCATCCATGGAAAAAGTCAGCTTATTGCAAAAAGTTATTAAATTTTATTTTATAAAATAGACGGTTATGGACAATTAATGATTTCAGAAGTTAATCTGTTCATTATTATCCATTTTATAAAATATATTTCAAATTTTGATATAATGATTGTTGTTCTATCTGGCTGATTTTTTGCATGGATAATTTACTCGGCAAGCTCAATAATATGAACGATTCAGATTACTGGATTAATGCACGGTGGAGCCCACAATGGTCGCAGTGGAAACTGTGCGATTTCTGCCTCCTTCGGACAATATTTACACTCCAATTAAAAACTTTTAAATGAGCGCAAATAGTTAGAGTAATAGATAGTTCCGTTTACAAAGTAATAATAGAACCAAATTCCCAAGTCTTAAATGTATTGGTAATTTCGTACGATAAAACTCATATTTTATATCGAATTATAATTTTATTATTTTTTATAGACTAATGAGTCTGTATAGAATTATGGTTAACAAATGATAATATATATATATATATATATATATATATATATATATATAGTAGGACAAAGTTATAAACAGTTATTGGTCCAACATCCAAAGTAGGTGCTTATTGGGCCATTAGTGGGTTTCAATAGAAAATTATCTGTGGATCTAGAAAATCAAGACTTAATTTCCACTAAGGAAGAACTCAATTTTTATTTACCTTTAAGGATAATCTTACATGAATATTACCCTTTTACCCTCCATTAAATGCAACAATCCCCACCCATCTCAATTGCACAACCACTTCCAACCGGCAAACACCTCCGGTCGGCAACTTTTTCAGCCATCCTCATTCATATCAGAATTGAGATACCCGCTAAAAGGAGCAAATTTCAGCCATCCTCATTCATATCAGAATTGCATGCAATGTTCAGGGATCTTCATTGTCAAATGGGCAACATGAAATGTAGTTTTGCTAGACTAATGAATATGTTGAAAATGTGATGCAATAAAATGCACCAACCTCATGCATTGTTATTGCTGTTGGGTTCAACACTACTGATAACTAGAGCCAGATAACGGACACAAAACGCGATAACAAGAAACAAATCGGACATGAAGTTAACGGGCTAGGGTTAAACATTTCTGACACGAAACACGAAAATAACACGACTCAAGAACACGAATTCTAAACGGGTCGGGTTCGGGTTGAACACGCGAGACACGAAATTGACACGACCAACACAGTGACCAATGACGGAGCTACTTGTGGGCATATGAGGGCCACGGCCCCCACGTTGTTTCGGGGGGTTTTTTTAAAAAATTTATATTTATATTTATATTTTAGTTATTTTTTATTTGTTAAGAATTATATTTGTATTGAATGTTATTTAGACATTTAAATGCTTAAGAATGTGTTCGTTTTGGGTCCCAAAACCCAATTTCTCTCTCTGCTAATGGTCTCCCATAAGTTTTTTCTTTAATTATTAATCTCATTTATCTTTCTATATCAGCATTTGTCTGTTCCTGTTGTTTTGAGTACCTATTTATTTTCTATCGGCATTTATGGATTGATCACGAGTCGAAATATGGTTCGAGCCCTTATGTGTCTTGAACTTATGTTGAATGCAGTTAATTTCAATTTTGTAACATTTTATGTTTTTTTTAATAATCGTCAATTAAAAGGAGTACTTGGAGAATTCCATGGGTGAAATGACTTATTTAGGGGGTGCTTTTAAGAATTCGTCGCTTTTGGAGGTCGGCTTCTTTCATTTTTTGTTGAAAAAATGCTAATTTTCTGATGTAATCAATTTTCTCTTATTTTTCAAGCTCATTTGGAATGAAATTTTATGAACCAAAAAATAATACCTTTTCGATTAGTGTTGTTGAGCATAATGATTAATTTTCTTCTGAACAGCAAACAAGAAGATTTTATTAAGAAGAGAGGAAAGGATGAAGAAGATAAAGAACAAAAAAAGACGGCAAGACGAACAAAGAAAATTTTAAGGTTAAAATAGAATCGGTCGGAGAAAATTTCAATGTAACGGCTATTTATAACATGTATAGGTCCACATCATATGAAAGGGCGTTATAAATAACTGTTGCATTGAAGATTTTTTCTTACTTTACAAAGTCCATTCCACGAAGGTACGTAATGTTCACCACCCCGCAATGAAAATGAACAAAGAGACAAAATTGAAGTGGTTCTACATGTGAATAAAATGACCTTTTAGTCTTTGATTTTTTCCTAGTCAAGTCTATGTCCTTTTGCCACTGCCTTACATATTACTGTATAACACAAATTAATTGGGACTAGCTAAACATACTCTTAAACATCATCATTCATACGTACATGGTGGGACTTAGCTTTTGTCCTGACATAAAAGCGGCGAGGTCCTCAACATATAGTGGAGTACGTGGTGTGACGTGGCAATACTACTCCTCTGGTGAAGGTGACGGGGTGCCATACTTGCACTTCCATTTTATGAACCAAAGAGATAATGCACAAGCTAATTGCTATAAATAGGACTCTTTGATAGCCTAATTTTTCTAACTGAGATAACCATTCTAGAGCACTAGTTTTCCAGGGCTTCCTATGGCTCTCTCCATTCCATTTTCTGGCAGCAGCCAAGCTTCATTCCTTTGTTTGCTCATGTTTGTATTAATGTACTTGAAGGGGGCACCGGTTTATGGAGTGAAAAAAGAACATGATAAGCCCTACCATGTTGTAAATGTGAAGTCCCTGGATCCAAATTCATATTGCATAGAATCCACAAAGGGTAACTCTCTAGCCCTATAACTTTCTGCAATTTTATTGCTTTTCTTCTTTGTCAGCTAGGTTGAACTATTTCTCTCAATTTTCTTCAGGCTTATGTTTGAATATCTTTCATTTCTCTATTTCATTCTCTGCACAAAACCAACATGCAGCTACAAAATGAACTCTCAAAAACGAAAAGTTTATGGAGTACTGATACGTTGTGCTCAAGACGCCTTTCTGATCACATATTGGTATTGCGACCACACGCTTGGTATGGAACCGACACCAATATCTGGCGGAAAAAGTCCCTAGAGCACCACGTATTTTTTTTATAGGCAAAAGGTTTATTGAGAAACTCGACATATGGTACATCAAGTCGGGCGGAGGGGAGTAGAATCCAACCAAAGGTTGAATGCAAAAACAAACACAAAACAAGAACACCTAAACAAAATTGAAACCCAACAACAATAAATCAGTAGAGCACCACGTTTTTCTATTTATCCGCGTATTCTCCTTCATTGGTCCCACATTTTGTCCCTCGACAAAAACTAAATAGTACGGAGTATTATTAGTGCATTCAGTGATATCTAAACCCAATCAAATATATGGAAGTATACAATGACTATCAAGACAGTACCAGTGGAGCTTCATTGGCCCCATATTACTCGTCATGTACAAGAAATTCCATGTTTTAGGAACATTAATGTTGCATGTTTCTTTATTTTGTTAAATCTAAGTAACTTAAAATACAAGTTAAGTTGGTCTGAATTTTTCCCTCTAATCCGCTGTACAGGAAAGTTGGTGCACACATGTTTTGGTGCGTTTTTAGCCATTGAATTATTGGAACTTTTAAAGAATATATAAAATTTTAACTTGATCAACTATCGAAAATGCTTGGGAACAAAGGTAGCTAGAGAGAAATTTGAGCATGGAGGACTTGAGCTCCGAAATTTCACCATAATCTTTTTTTTATAAGTAATTTCACCGTAATCTTGATTCATAACTTTACACATTTCTTTGTTCATGCTTCCAACGTACATATTTTTCGAATGCTGCAAATATATTCTTAACTAATTTGTTGATTTTTCTTATAATTTCACTCCAACAGTTGCTACGAACAGCAAGAACCCATCTTCAACCCCTCTGACTCCCAAACCTACAAAAACGTCAGTTGCACCTCACCACAGTGCTCCCCAGACCTCCAACTTGGCTGCACGAGATCCACCAACACCTGCGTCTATGCGGTTGTCTACGGCGACGGGTCCTTCACCCTCGGACTCTACGCCACCGAAACCCTAACCCTAACCCCCTCTGACATCTTCCCCGGCTTCGCCTTCGGCTGCGGCCTAAACAACACCGGCCTCTTCAGTGGCGCAGCTGGCTTGCTCGGCCTCGGCCGCGGCCCCGCCTCCCTCGTCGCGCAAACCGCCTCGAAGTACGGAAGCTACTTCTCCTACTGTCTTCCCACATCATCTTCCTCATCAGGAACTCTAGTATTTGGAAAAGACGGTGGAAGTGGAACAACAAACTCCGCTGGTATAAAGTACACAACCTTATCGGCCAACTCAAACGGCCCGTCGTTTTACTTCATTGAAGTCACGGGGATCAAAGTCTCCGGAGAGCTGCTACCGATCGATCAATCCGTGTTCAGTTCTGCCGGCACTATAATAGACTCCGGCACCGTCATTACGCGGCTGCAGTCGGCGGCATATGACGCCCTTCGGATGAGGTTCCGGCAACTGATGATGAACTACACGATGACCCAGGGCGTGTCGCTGTTCGACACGTGCTACGACTTCAGTGGCCACGATACGGTGGTGGTTCCGAAGATAAGCTTCTTGTTCGCCGGAGACATTGAGGTTCCGATCGAGTTAGTGGGGATACTCTACAAAGTCGGTCCGTCGAGGTTTTGTCTTGCGTTCGCCGGAAACAGTGATGCCTCCGACGCGGGCATATTCGGAAATGTGCAGCAGCAGACTTTGGATGTGGTTTATGATGTTGCTGGTGGAAAGCTAGGGTTTGGGAGTGGAGGGTGTTCGTAGTTACAGAAAAGAGATTTCGGCTTTGTGGGCGGCTATCGAGGCCAAGCTGAGTGGTTGCCCAACTCAGTCTTTGGCACACGTGGCAATATATAAATAGATGGTTGACACTATATCAGCATGCTATGTTTCATAAAACAATTATCAAGAAAATAAGATTTTATTTAGCTCTTGGTAGCAAGAACGAAATCAGGGTTAAAAGCGTGTTGTTGAGATATTAAGTGAATTATAGTAAAACTGAAAAAAAATCAGTTTTGTGTCTCTGGGCTAAATCTATGCTTTTGTCTATTTTGTGTCTATTATCTATATTTTTTAATATAGATCTCGAAAAATATATACTCTCTCCGTCCCTTTTAAATGTCACAGTTTGAAAAATATGCAATTTTAGGGATCAACTTTCACCTGTACTTTACACTTTCCCGTTAACTTTTCTCTCTTATGTGGACCTTATATTATCTGATGTGGACCTTAGTAGACCTTTGGGTGTTATGGGCTTTACCTTGTGGTGTATTATCTAACTGTTTGTTGGATTCCCTTCCCCTTTTCTCGTTTTTTAATAGAATTTATCTTTTGCCGATAAAAAAAAAAAACTTTTCTCTCTACTTTACATTTTTCATATCAACATTTACCCCACTTTCCAAAATTTATCCGCCACTTTAGCAATTAACTTTTCAAAGTGTACACTTATTTTGGGACAGCCCAAAATGAAATACTGGTTATTTAAATAGGGACGGAAGGAGTAATAAGATTGTATTAATTTGATAGATTTTAATTTGTTCTATAATATAATCGATTGGAAGATATAGTCAATATACACAAAAGTGACAAAATGAATAATAGACGATGAAAATGGGACGGAGGGAGTAAAAATTAAAAAAAAAATTTGGCAACTCTTGGGTTATGTTTTGTTTGGTGGGACAGGGGTGGAATGAAATGGTTATTTCTTGGGCAAATTACAAAGACCTCCTGTAGACACCCCAATCTGGGCTTCCAGATTAGTTTACTTACGGTTTTTGATTCCTCGATGATGAAATGGATCAAGAACACCCTGGGAATGATAGCGTGTTTGAGCTTTGAGTGTTTGCAAAATCCTTGAACCTAACTTAGCCTAAGTCACTTCAAAAACCAAAAACCCTACTGATGTGCGCCAGGGCGCAACCATCCCGCGCCAGGGCGCACCATCGCGCGCCTGACTCACTCCATCGCGCGACAATGCGCCAGGGCGCACCATCGCGCGACAGACTCACTATGTCGCGCGATGGTCAAAGCTGTCCCCATCACCTTTATCAGCTGGGATGCTTAGCCACCAAGCAAACCTCAACCAGCCTCGTGGACTGGTTGAGCTCCTCTCATTACACCAACCAGATTCACCTCCATCCTTCTCTATAAATACCCCCATTCTTCTTCCATTAAAAGGGTTCAAGAATTTCAAAAGAATACACTTTGGGTCACCATTCCCCATTTTCACACCTCAACCTTCCAAGAACAAAGCTTGTTCTTTGCTTCTACCACTCAAACTCCTCAATCAAGCCTTCAAACATCAAAGTTCAAACACCTTTCAAACTCAAAACCGAAGGTATAGCTTACCTTTGTTCTGTTTTCTGTTCTGATCTCTGAGGGGGGCCGGCAGGGCCAAGGCTGGTAATCAATACCAGTTCTGGTCCTAAAGCTGGCAAGGTTTCAAAAACCGTCATGGTAGGAACCAGCGCGCGATGGTCCCACTCTCTCGCGCGACACTCCGGTGCTGCATGAGATGGACCGCATGGGAATTGGTGTCCTACTGTTTTGTGCTTTATTTTGTGTATAGATCACTCTGTTGAGCATGTAATAACCAGTTTACTGCTTTCCTTTGTTAGAAATTGCTAGCCGTAGTTCAATTTGCATGTCTTCTGTTTTGGAGTACCCCTGGGATCATTCTGGACATGTCCCAGAACCCAGAAATGTGTAAACCAAATACTGGTCCGCGCCAGGGCGTACCATCGCGCGCCTGACTGGCTCCATCGCGCGACAATGCGCCAAGGCGCATCCTCGCGCGCCAGACTGGCTCCGTCGCGCGACAGTATGTCTCTGACCAGTGAGTGGCCTTGCACGGGTAGCTTAGTTTTAGATTATTATTTTGTCCCCACACTGTTTATGGGGTGTTTTATTAATTTATAGGGCTTTACAACCTTTAAAATTGTATATTATGCTGCCTATAAACTGCGTGGTTTGTCCTGGGTGTGCACTGGTCCTTCCAGAGCCCAGATGGTTTGAGAATAAGAGCTGTGGGTTTGAGCTCACCGGTGCGCACGTGTCTTGGAGTTGTGCGCGCATGAGTAAACAGCATGCAGTGACTTGTTTAGTGCATGCTGGTTTCTTCCTGCGCACGTCACTCCAAAACAGGGGCCTCCCAGTTTGTTTAAACTCCCACACCAATCTGTTCTCATCCTATACTAACTGCTCATCCATGCTATCCATCACATCCTGCAAACTGTTACAGTTTTAATCCCCGATTAACTGTTCCCCCGCCCTAATTGGCTAAAAAATTGATTAATCAAACAGAATCGCAAACAAATATTTTCGCAAATGCCTAAGTAGAGACCGATCTCCGGATTGGGCGAGAGGGGTGCCATAAAACCCTTCCCCTCTCGTAACCTGGCTCCCGAACCCAGATATGGTTATGACGGACTGGTTCCTTAAACTTTTTCAAATCAATCAGCGCGGCGAGTGCTTCTCGAAATACGGTTCCTTGGGTGTCGGACCTTCAAAACCCGAATGGCGACTCTGTATTTTGCAAGCGCTTGCTTCCCCGCTCGCGCTCCCTCGACCCGGGCATCTCGCGTCTCGGAATCCGAAAATTCCGAGGGGCACGCATGCCCACACCTCCCCTGAAATTTCTAACTACTACAGATTCCCCCCTCACGTTTCAGAAATTACACTGTCCTATCTTGTGGTTTACAACCATACATCACAAATCTCCTAGCCATTAAAGAGCCGTTATGTCCGTGGAATGTTTTTTTTTTTTTTTTTCAGCAAACGAAACAAATTTATTAAATTTCGAAAGGGGTACATCGAGGATAGAAAGGGATGAGCAAACTAGCTCAAACCGAAAATAGGAAAAACAAAAGAAGAAATGAAAACTCAAACATCCAGCCGGAGGTTGAATGCGCAACTCCTCCAAGCTAAAGCTTCAGCTTACGGATACCTCCTAGAAAACATTTAAAATCCTCGACTGAGTACACCTTGATTACAAACTTGGCTTTCATCCACATAGCCACCCTTGTCTTAATCTGGTCCCCCACCTCGCAAGCTGACCGTAACACATTGTTGAAAACGAGGTCGTTCCTTGCAAGCCACAAAGACCATAAGGTAGCAAAAAAAGTCACCTCCCAAATGTGCCTTTCCAAACTCTTAAACCTGTTGTCAAACCACCAATTCGTTAGGTCCACCAAAGAAGGGGGACAGACCCAGAGCATTTGCCACCACCTTAGAATAAGAGACCAAGTATTCCATGAAAACTGATAATGCAAGAATAGGTGTTCCGGGGTTTCCTCAAAGGTAACACAAAATGGGCATTTGGACAATGGACCCTCCTGAATCACATTTTTGCTCATGAGAAGAGATCTAGTTGCTACTCTCCCTTGTACAGCCAACCAAGAGAAGATCTCCACCTTAGGTGGACTAAGGTTCTTCCATAAAGACCCCAAAACCTCATTTTTAACTTAGACTAATAAGCACCCAATAATGCATATTTTTGGTGCTTAAGTCCTCTAGTATGTTGTGTTTGTACATATATGTTGTCATTTTTATCCCATAATGCAGTAAGGTATTTTTGTGTGTGTTTCAGGTAAAACGTGCTAATAAGGCAATTTTGTACGCCAAGGGACATTCCGGGATGTAGCCAAGTGTCCAAGTGCCTGACTACATATGTTTCATTGTCACTGGAACCTAATGGCACTCTAAGAAGCCTTGTAGGACGTTCGGTGGTCGAGATGGCAAGGAGTATGCCAAAGTGTTTCAAGCAAGGCATATGCATCGAGGATATCCGAGACTCTAAGGCCACTAGGGACACCTCCGCCAAGTCCCGTTGATCATGTAATGAAGCATTGGAAGGCCGTCGGGGCACGACTAGGCATGATGGCCCAAGCTGACCCAGTTCTGCAATTTTCACACAGAGGTACCAATACCTCATTTTTTAGGTATTGGTACCATCATGCCGAATTGGAAGACCGTTCAGTTGGTACCAATACCTCATTTTTTAGGTATTGGTACCAGAGCCCGTAGTGCAGATTTTTGTTAACTTTTTCAACCTTCCATATATGGAAAGTTTCTACTTCTAGTATGTTTTTGAGAATTTTGAAGACCTTTTGGTCCATTTTATGGCCGATTTGTAAGGCCTATAAATAGCTTTGTAAGCCATTAATGGCCATAGATAGATAGATAGTTAGTTTAGGCCAAAGTCTTTTTCTTGCTTTCTAGGATTTCCATATTGTGTTCTTAGTTTTTCAAGCTTTCAATCTTCAACAACTCAAGTAAGTTTAAGTGTTTTGATGTTTTCTCATGTATTAATGTTGTAGCTATGGTTTGGATCTTCTATTAAATCTAGTTTATTTTCGTTTTCATCGGTGAATCATTTTTTTCATGCTTAACTCTTTTTCTAATCTTTTTGCTATGAGTGAGTAGTAAATAGGTTTGGTCATGGGGTGAGGTTCACTCTATGACTTAATCGTTTAAATGGTTTCTCTTAATTTTAGCTTAATTTTAAGGTTTTGAATGAATTAAATCCATGATGTCTAGATTTGATCATGGGGTTGGTGGCTTCTTTGATCAATAAAGTTTATCGCCTTGTGCTACGAGCTTGATAATCCTACGCGTGCGAACGATCCTTTTTCGTCTCTCACTTGCGTTAAATGAGTTCAATTTGAATTAGAGCTTTGAATTAAGTTATAAGTAGTCTTCAGCTTTTAATTCTTCTAGTGGAATCCGGACGGTTTCGGTCCACTCATGAGTTAGATGAATGAACCGTTTGACGGCTAAGTCGTGGATAATCGATCCCTTTGACTTGACCATCTCTAATCTAGTTCAATTTCAAGTTTAAATTCCGTTATTCAAATCAAATACCAAAGTTGGCCGCCTGAATGCCACAACTCTCTGCACAACATCTAATCCAAATTCGCTAAAGAAGATTTCTCTATGGGAACGATTCCGGTCTTACCGGTTATTATGCTTTCAACGACTTAGCCCTACGCTTGGGGTGTGAACCTTTCCAAGAGGTTAGGTTACAACTGCTCCCACTGATCATATACAGATTTCACCGAGAAGCACTTGTTTGAAGACCAAATCCATTGCAGTGTATCCTTTTTAGAATAGTCCAGAGCTACATTTTGAAGCCTTTGTTGTAACTCCACTTTTTGGAGTTCTTCCCAATCATATAAACGTCTTCCGAAATGTAAATTCCAACTGCCTTCACCAGCCCCTTCCTTAACCACACTGATCACTTGGTCCTTCTGAGTGGAAATTCGGAATAACCTCAGGTAAACATCCTTGAGAGCCACCTCCCCCAACCAAATATGATCCCATAACAATGTTTCTTGGCCTGACCCCACTTGAACTTTGAACCCCGCTTGAATTATAGAACCGGTGCCTGAAGACGCATTCCCTACGGAGCATATATCACTCCATATATCACTTCAAATGTCTCAACTTTTTCCCCATTCTATTCAAGACAGGTTCCCATGTCTTCGCTCTTTTCGGATTTGCACCCAATGGAAGCCCCAAGTATTTAATTGGAAGGGTCTCTACTTTACACCCCATCACCCTTGCCAGATTAGAAACATCTAGATGACAAATCCTAACACCACAAAGAGAGCTTTCTGAGAAATTAATCTTCAAGCCCGACATAAGCTGAAAATATCTCAGAATTCTTTTTATATTGGCCATCTCCGCACCATCATTGTTGCAAAATAGAATCGTATCATCTGCAAATTGTAAGTGGGATAGAATAACTCCGTTTGCCCCTATCTTTGTACCCTTGATAATATTTAACTCTCTTGCTCTAACCAACAAAATATTCAGAGCTTCCACCACAATATTGAAAAGGAAAGGGGATAGAGGGTCCCCTTGCCTAAGACCTTTCTGGTTATGACATTCCGAAGTAGCAGAACCATTAATAAGAATAGACATTGCTACAGACGAAATACATTCTTTAATCCATCCAAGCCATTTTTGCCCAAAGCCCAAATTTGAAAGCATATCTAATAAGAATCCCTAATTAACACAATCATAAGCTCTCTCAAAGTCTATTTTGAGAATGAGGCCCCCAGAGCGACTATTTTTCCAGCTATGAATCACTTCATTTGCTATAAGAACACCATCCAGAATCTGTTTTCCCCCTATAAAAGTAGCTTGGGACTCTCCAATTATAGAGGGGAGAAGCACTTTAAATCTATTAGCCAAGACCTTGGAAAGTAACTTGTAGACCCACCCCACCATGCTAATAGGTCTAAACTCTTTGAAAGAAAAAGGGCAGTCAACCTTAGGAATCAAAGACACAAAAGTAGAATTGATACCTTTAGTAAGCTTTCCATTGGCATGAAAATCAGAGAAGAACTGGAGAATCAACGCCTTCAAAAAATCCCAACCTCTCTTAACAAAAGAAAAGTTGAAACCATCTGGGCCTGGCGCTTTGAAATTACTGCACTGCTTTAGAGCTGCATGTATCTCTTCCTCCCCAAACTGGTTTTCCAAAGAAAATGATACCAATGCACTGAGTTTCCTGCTAAACTCCCCCCTCAGCACTGGCCTGACCGAAACCTCCTCTTTAAAATTGGAGCTAAAATAATCAACAGCTGCATCTTTAATCTCCTTTGGATTCTCCAGAATTCTTCCATTGACCTTAATCGATCCTACCATGTTCCTTCTGAACTTGTTATTAGCCATGACTTGAAAAAACCTCGTATTTTTATCCCCCAGATTCAGCCATTTGATTCTTGATTTCTGTCTCCACAAAGATTCAGATAAGAGAGATAGCCTCCAAAATTCAGATTTGGTTCTGCATTTTGCTGCCCTTTCATCCTCATTCAAATGTCTCTCTTCCTCTAGGAGCTCAAACTGGTGGAGATCAGACTCAATTTTTTGTAAGGCTAGGGTGACATCACCAAAAACTTCTTTTGTCACGCCCTCGATTTTCAGCTAAAATAATAATATATTTTCCATAACAAAAGTCTTCCTCTCAAACTATATTTACCCTTAACTGTCATGCCAAACCAACTAAAGAATCAAAGTCTCTCCTCCTCTAAATTTTTTTTTTTTTTTTTAAACGAAAAGTCTCCAAAACGTCTTCCATTAAAAGGGCTTCACAATAATCAAAAAGATGAGTTTATACATAGCTTTACATACGTTCAAACCAAAAGTTACTACATTCAATTGCAGGTGAAGTACACAGCATGAATTAGACTAGATGATAAGCAACTCCTTAATAATTCCAATGAAGCTCCCAAGAGACGTCTCAATGTGCACTCCATGCAATCCAAGCTAGGTGCCATGGCGAGTACCTGAAAGGATAGGGTGAGCTACACTAGCTCGTAGAGATATCCATACCTAAATTACATGCAGAAGTGAAGACAGATCACAAGGGAAAACATTTTCCAAAAGCATACGTGTTTTGTCAAAAGTGAAGCTCAAAATGTCATACTCACGCTGGAAAATATTTAACTCCATTTCTTAAACACCAACACTCTCACCCACACACACACCAATATTCTTAAAAATCTCAGCTTACCGTTACGGCGTTATCCAAATCAATCATTGCTTTTTCATTTCCATTTCAATGACCTAAAGATTAATCTTAGTTCTTTAACGAAATGTTTTCACTTTCTTTTCTCATACAACTAGCCAACCTCACCCCAAAATATACACGCTAGGCATGTGGAGTTAGAACATAAGGTAAGCAATGACAAGTCAAACAATACCGCACCTCAACAACAAGGAAATTCACCCGTCAACTCCAAATCAATCTTCAAATCTCAAGTTTAACATCTAGTAAAAATCTCTTCACAATAAGATTTCTTTTATGAAACTCTCGCAATGCATAGCACCACAAGGTACCAAATATGCATTCACACAAAACAAGTTGACCACCACATATCAGGAAAACAAGCCACAATGATTTGGAGGTCTAAAAGAAGGAATCTAAAACATGTATTGACATACTGGACAATCCAAGTTATCAACTCAAACTGACATTTCAATCTTAGTATGATGCTAAATACTATGAAGATTCTCCGTTTTCACTGTCACATGTTTCGATTTCATTTCCGGGCATTAAGGACCCCCGTGCGTCCACTAAAATCCTTTGGATTCAATTCCGGGCTTTTAGGACACCCGTGCGTCCTCTAAAATCCTTTCATTCAATTCCGGGCTTTTGGGACCCCCGTGCGTCCACTAAAATCCTTTGGATTAAATTCCGGGCTTTTAGGACCCCCGTGCGTCCACTAAAATCCTTTCATTCAATTCCGGGCTTTTGGGACCCCCGTGCGTCCACTAAAATCCTTTGGATTCAATTCCGGGCTTTTCGGACCCCCGTGCGTCCACTAAAATCCTTTGGATTCAATTCCGGGCTTTTAGGACCCCCGTGCGTCCACTAAAATCCTTTGGATTCAATTCCGGGCTTTTGGGACCCCCGTGCGTCCACTAAAATCCTTTGGTAGATCCGTGGCTTTCTTGTTACCATTCAATTATCCACCATGCCACTCATATAGTGTCACATATTCTCGTTGAGCAAGCAATTTCATTATCCAACATTTCTCTACTTCCAACACATAGCAAAAGACGCAAACTAAACCAACCCATGGATACAACACATAAAGAGGAAAAACTGTTCATTTTTCTGTAAGTATCAATTATCATCAAAATCAGATCATTTTCTCGCATATCCATACACCAATATTGTATATCCCTTATACACCACAAGTTCTCACGTGTTATTGTTTCAATATACTTATCTACATAGCACTTCTCATTTTCTATTTCATTAACAAACTAATCATTAGTCAATACGTACCCAACATGTCAATCAATCCTATAAGATCTCAATCTCATGAAAGTAAGTCAAAACAATCAAACCTAAGCAGACCATTCATTTCACTACTCATATTCCATTTTATTCCCACACCTTTCCTTGAAATCCATATATCCTACCACATCATCACATCTCAAATGATAACATCAACTTTTATACTTACTGGTTCTCTTTAACCAACACTTAGTCACCTAGATCAACTCATCCTATCCCCACATATCAAATTGGCAAAATTAATCATTTACATTTGACCATATCCAATTAAACAACATGAATTCCAGGGCGACACTTAAACCATTGAAAAGTAGACTTCTTCTTCTTTGAATCCATAGGTCATACATCAAAAACAAAGTTCGAGTAACCTAACCACGGCCTTGCAATTATAGCTTCAACATAACAGTAAAAACTGGTGCAAAGGCAGAATTTAGGTCAACTTTGGATGCAAATCTGTTATCGCTCAGACATACCCATGATGCATGGGATGTATCGTTGGAAAGCCCTATGTGTCTAGTTTCTAACAAAACAGACGGTGCGTCATTTCAAGTCCCGAGCTAGGAGTTATGGCCATTTTACCAAAGTCCACCGGTGCTGTCAGATTCTACGCGGAAATAAGTAAAATTGATTGAAAAATCATAACTCTTCCAACTTAAACCCAAAAATATTGAAACCAACGCCAAAAGTCGCACCACTACAAGCCCTACACTCAGTAAAAATCCCAGGTTCAGAAACAAGAGGAGATTAACCCAACAATCAAAAGAAATACAGATTCGCAACCATTTTCGCCCTAGTCGACCAACCCTACTTAAGAAATTCACCAAAAATTGTATACTTGACCAAATTACTTGATTCCAACACCAATCTCTTCTTAACTTGAATATGCAACTCCTGTAAAAGACCCAAAGCCACCCAAAGTGTTCATCATGCCCAGAAATTTAAAAGAAGACAGCCTCGCACAGATTCGTACATCCAGCAAACAGTCAGCATTCAAAAATTCATAACTAATTGTGTGACTATCGGTTTTGCATGATCTTGGTACCGAAATCTTCGTATTGAAACGTACTTTAACTGTTATGAAGATACCAAAAATTGATTCCTAGCAGAAGGGCTCCCAAAAGACAGATTACCAAAACCCACGAAATTTTCAGCATGCTCAAGATTTATTCAAGACTCAAAATAGATGATCAAACTTGATTCTTGTACATCCAACTAACACTTAAACATGTAAAGAAAGGTAGGAGATCCCTACCTCGAAGGTTAGAAGCCAGCCCGAACATGGAGGAAACTTCGAAGTGCTCCAATCACGAATTTTCTTGGATGAATAGAAAGCTCTCGTCGCGTAGAACAACTTTAGTGCTTGGGATTTTTCAAAAATCTCACTCGTAGGAGATGAAATTGAAGAGAAAGGGTGAGAGGGGTGAGAGCCGAGAGAGAGAGACGCCGGAGAAGAGAAAAAAAGAAAAGGGAAAGTGATAGTGGTTTCCTGCCCCATTTTTTGACTTATATAGCACAAATAACATTTACACCCTTTCACTCCAATTGTATTACGTCAACTCCCACAACTTACAAGTCATCTCACATTGACCCAACTCATATCTACATTGTTATCCCCACTTTGATAATCCAAATACATATTAAACATTTAAAATTTGAAAAAAATAATTATGAGTCTCTACATCCTATCCTCCTTAAAGGAATTTCGTCCTCGAAATTAGAATAAACCAAATCAACCATGTCATGTAACACCTTAAACACATAACACAACCATTACCACAGGTAACACAACATCCGAGAGAGTTCAACAAGTCAACAACCACGAAACCTAGATCCAAGAGACCTACATCGATCACAAGAAAGAAAAATAAGTCCAAACACTTTCTTCTATCTCATCATTCATTACTCATATGGATTCCTCTTTTCCTTTTCTTTGTAACTCAAAATCCTTACACCAGAATAACCCCATCATGTTCTACATATCCGAACTTTCCTTTCAAGGCCTAATCTTTCATTTCAACATTTCCTTCCGTGTAGAATCAACATGAAACTAACATTAATCGCAGGTTCACACTAGAGTTCGAATTAATCAAACAACATCACCAAATCATACTCTACCATCACTTAATTTCGGGGACACCTATACCAACTTAATCTCATGAGAGTAATAGAAAGCGTTTCAATTCCAAAAGGGTTTAACAATTTTACTCCATTTTTCTCAATTCTTAATAAGATACAAGGACACGTACTTACAAAAGACAAAGCAAGTTGAGTTACTTAGACATGCATACCCTTCACAACCGAATAATGCCATATTTGAAAGCATAAAATCGACAAAGAGATACAACTCTTTAACTATAGCGTCACATGATCTATCCTTATCCAGTTCCATAGCAGAAGATAAATCCCCTTATTTTTTTTTTTAATTTATTTTTATAAAAGCAAATAAAATTGATAACCAACCACATGCTTATATCATTCATAGGGAAACACCAAAAGTACTTCAAACCTTTAAGTTTTCTTTGTCAACCAAACTTCATGAACCCATATACAAAATCGCTAAAATAGCGTAACTCCAAGACCCAAATTAACCCCACAATTCTCACCTTAACTTTCTTGTAATGATTTGTCTATCACTCACCAGGTCCATAAATGACCGATTAATCCAACACTTCACATTCCATTTGTATTTCATCTAAAGGAAAAGATCATGCTCAGTCATCGACCCCACAAGATTTCACAAACTCATATCCGAATCAAACGCTATATAATTATAACAACCCAAACCAATCCCATAGCTAAGCCCACAATTCTAGAGCACGCAACACACCAAAGATACAAACATACAACTTTCAAGCGGGTAAGATCACCTAAGCATATATTCCACATAGCACAAAGTACATGAGCAAGTAGTCGGCAAACAAGTGATCACCTAAACACTTTATTCACATAAACCACACACTGGTCAAGCATTGAACAGGGCATAAAATATAGGTCAGGTTCTCTTATTTCCCATACAAGGGTCAACATGACTACGCCAATCACGTAAAGATATATGCAAAAAAATCACTTAGAGAATGAACGTCATTCACCCCTACACACTTGAGTGGTGTCTTAAATGCAAACGCTAGACCCATGAGACCTAGTGTCTCCCCACGGTCTCAAAGTTTTCTAACCTAAATGCTTTGATACCAAGTTGTCACGCCCTCGATTTTCAGCTAAAATAATAATATATTTTCCATAACAAAAGTCTTCCTCTCAAACTATATTTACCCTTAACTGTCATGCCAAACCAACTAAAGAATCAAAGTCTCTCCTCCTCTAAATTTTTTTTTTTTTTTTTTAAACGAAAAGTCTCCAAAACGTCTTCCATTAAAAGGGCTTCACAATAATCAAAAAGATGAGTTTATACATAGCTTTACATACGTTCAAACCAAAAGTTACTACATTCAATTGCAGGTGAAGTACACAGCATGAATTAGACTAGATGATAAGCAACTCCTTAATAATTCCAATGAAGCTCCCAAGAGACGTCTCAATGTGCACTCCATGCAATCCAAGCTAGGTGCCATGGCGAGTACCTGAAAGGATAGGGTGAGCTACACTAGCTCGTAGAGATATCCATACCTAAATTACATGCAGAAGTGAAGACAGATCACAAGGGAAAACATTTTCCAAAAGCATACGTGTTTTGTCAAAAGTGAAGCTCAAAATGTCATACTCACGCTGGAAAATATTTAACTCCATTTCTCAAACACCAACACTCTCACCCACACACACACCAATATTCTTAAAAATCTCAGCTTACCGTTACGGCGTTATCCAAATCAATCATTGCTTTTTCATTTCCATTTCAATGACCTAAAGATTAATCTTAGTTCTTTAACGAAATGTTTTCACTTTCTTTTCTCATACAACTAGCCAACCTCACCCCAAAATATACACGCTAGGCATGTGGAGTTAGAACATAAGGTAAGCAATGACAAGTCAAACAATACCGCACCTCAACAACAAGGAAATTCACCCGTCAACCCCAAATCAATCTTCAAATCTCAAGTTTAACATCTAGTAAAAATCTCTTCACAATAAGATTTCTTTTATGAAACTCTCGCAATGCATAGCACCACAAGGTACCAAATATGCATTCACACAAAACAAGTTGACCACCACATATCAGGAAAACAAGCCACAATGATTTGGAGGTCTAAAAGAAGGAATCTAAAACATGTATTGACATACTGGACAATCCAAGTTATCAACTCAAACTGACATTTCAATCTTAGTATGATGCTAAATACTATGAAGATTCTCCGTTTTCACTGTCACATGTTTCGATTTCATTTCCGGGCATTAAGGACCCCCGTGCGTCCACTAAAATCCTTTGGATTCAATTCCGGGCTTTTAGGACACCCGTGCGTCCTCTAAAATCCTTTCATTCAATTCCGGGCTTTTGGGACCCCCGTGCGTCCACTAAAATCCTTTGGATTAAATTCCGGGCTTTTAGGACCCCCGTGCGTCCACTAAAATCCTTTCATTCAATTCCGGGCTTTTGGGACCCCCGTGCGTCCACTAAAATCCTTTGGATTCAATTCCGGGCTTTTAGGACCCCCGTGCGTCCACTAAAATCCTTTGGATTCAATTCCGGGCTTTTCGGACCCCCGTGCGTCCACTAAAATCCTTTGGATTCAATTCCGGGCTTTTCGGACCCCCGTGCGTCCACTAAAATCCTTTGGATTCAATTCCGGGCTTTTAGGACCCCCGTGCGTCCACTAAAATCCTTTGGATTCAATTCCGGGCTTTTGGGACCCCCGTGCGTCCACTAAAATCCTTTGGATTCAATTCCGGGCTTTTGGGACCCCCGTGCGTCCACTAAAATCCTTTGGTAGATCCGTGGCTTTCTTGTTACCATTCAATTATCCACCATGCCACTCATATAGTGTCACATATTCTCGTTGAGCAAGCAATTTCATTATCCAACATTTCTCTACTTCCAACACATAGCAAAAGACGCAAACTAAACCAACCCATGGATACAACACATAAAGAGGAAAAACTGTTCATTTTTCTGTAAGTATCAATTATCATCAAAATCAGATCATTTTCTCGCATATCCATACACCAATATTGTATATCCCTTATACACCACAAGTTCTCACGTGTTATTGTTTCAATATACTTATCTACATAGCACTTCTCATTTTCTATTTCATTAACAAACTAATCATTAGTCAATACGTACCCAACATGTCAATCAATCCTATAAGATCTCAATCTCATGAAAGTAAGTCAAAACAATCAAACCTAAGCAGACCATTCATTTCACTACTCATATTCCATTTTATTCCCACACCTTTCCTTGAAATCCATATATCCTACCACATCATCACATCTCAAATGATAACATCAACTTTTATACTTACTGGTTCTCTTTAACCAACACTTAGTCACCTAGATCAACTCATCCTATCCCCACATATCAAATTGGCAAAATTAATCATTTACATTTGACCATATCCAATTAAACAACATGAATTCCAGGGCGACACTTAAACCATTGAAAAGTAGACTTCTTCTTCTTTGAATCCATAGGTCATACATCAAAAACAAAGTTCGAGTAACCTAACCACGGCCTTGCAATTATAGCTTCAACATAACAGTAAAAACTGGTGCAAAGGCAGAATTTAGGTCAACTTTGGATGCAAATCTGTTATCGCTCAGACATACCCATGATGCATGGGATGTATCGTTGGAAAGCCCTATGTGTCTAGTTTCTAACAAAACAGACGGTGCGTCATTTCAAGTCCCGAGCTAGGAGTTATGGCCATTTTACCAAAGTCCACCGGTGCTGTCAGATTCTACGCGGAAATAAGTAAAATTGATTGAAAAATCATAACTCTTCCAACTTAAACCCAAAAATATTGAAACCAACGCCAAAAGTCGCACCACTACAAGCCCTACACTCAGTAAAAATCCCAGGTTCAGAAACAAGAGGAGATTAACCCAACAATCAAAAGAAATACAGATTCGCAACCATTTTCGCCCTAGTCGACCAACCCTACTTAAGAAATTCACCAAAAATTGTATACTTGACCAAATTACTTGATTCCAACACCAATCTCTTCTTAACTTGAATATGCAACTCCTGTAAAAGACCCAAAGCCACCCAAAGTGTTCATCATGCCCAGAAATTTAAAAGAAGACAGCCTCGCACAGATTCGTACATCCAGCAAACAGTCAGCATTCAAAAATTCATAACTAATTGTGTGACTATCGGTTTTGCATGATCTTGGTACCGAAATCTTCGTATTGAAACGTACTTTAACTGTTATGAAGATACCAAAAATTGATTCCTAGCAGAAGGGCTCCCAAAAGACAGATTACCAAAACCCACGAAATTTTCAGCATGCTCAAGATTTATTCAAGACTCAAAATAGATGATCAAACTTGATTCTTGTACATCCAACTAACACTTAAACATGTAAAGAAAGGTAGGAGATCCCTACCTCGAAGGTTAGAAGCCAGCCCGAACATGGAGGAAACTTCGAAGTGCTCCAATCACGAATTTTCTTGGATGAATAGAAAGCTCTCGTCGCGTAGAACAACTTTAGTGCTTGGGATTTTTCAAAAATCTCACTCGTAGGAGATGAAATTGAAGAGAAAGGGTGAGAGGGGTGAGAGCCGAGAGAGAGAGACGCCGGAGAAGAGAAAAAAAGAAAAGGGAAAGTGATAGTGGTTTCCTGCCCCATTTTTTGACTTATATAGCACAAATAACATTTACACCCTTTCACTCCAATTGTATTACGTCAACTCCCACAACTTACAAGTCATCTCACATTGACCCAACTCATATCTACATTGTTATCCCCACTTTGATAATCCAAATACATATTAAACATTTAAAATTTGAAAAAAATAATTATGAGTCTCTACATCTTTATTCCACCATTTAAGTTTATCTTTTACTGCCTTCAACTTTTGTAAGATCATAAAGCCTGCCCATCCACTCACCTGACATTCATTCCACATTGTTTTCGCTAACTTCATGCAACTTGGATTTGAAAGGCAAATATCCAAAAATTTGAAAGGTCTAGGACCCCAATCCCTCCCATCGTCAAGAAGCACAATGGGACAATGATTAGAAATAGGCCTAGGCAATCCCCAATAAAGCAATTTAAACTTATCCGTCCATTAGATAGAGACCAGAAATCTGTCCAACCGACTATGAATAGCGTGATCTTGAAAGTTAGTCCAAGTAAATTTTCTCCCCTGCATAGGGAGATCTATGAGTTCCATAGAATTGCAAAACTCAATGAAGTCCCTCATACCCCTATCAATCCTTAAACACCCTACCCTCTCATTCACGTCTTTAATCTCGTTGAAATCACCCCCCACGCACCAAGGAAAAGCTGAACTAGCTTTAAGGTTCAGAAGATCCTCCCATACAAGTCTACGACTTACCTCCTCATTCGGAGCATAACTATTCACCACCACACAAGGAAAGCTATTATTAATCACCCCTTGCATTAATGTAAACAACCTCTGTAGGATAATATTGTCTACTTTAAAAAAGTCTCTGTTCCAAACACAAAGCAAACCCCCAGAGGACCCAACAGCACTAGAGCAAACATACTCAAAATCAGTATTACCCCACATCCTTTGCACTGATATTCTATCCATGGACTCCAATTTTGTTTCTTGAATGAAAACCACATCAGGATTCTGTCTTTTGATAAGCTTTGACAAAAACTTTTTTTTTGTAAAGCTCCCTAAACCTCTAATATTCCAGGATAACAACTGCATTAAAACTAAAACAGCCTCAAAGATACACCAAATCAAGATGATTGACCTAGACCTCCGCTTCTCTCTCAAGCATGAGAAAGTATTCCCGAGCCTCCATCTCAATCATAGATCGCAAAATAATCTCATCATTAGGTTGAAAGTCAATACCCAACTCACCTCCGACCGCCATCGTAGCTCTGACCTCACGCATCACTTGAGAATCGCTTTGAGGAGAACACTCAGTAGACGAAATAGAGTTTTCCAATTGAGTGTGATCTCTGTTTACCATCTCACGAGAAAGCACCAGGTTGGAGAGCTGGCGTCTTCTCCTTCTTCGACACCCGGCGTCATTGAGATCGACCAGCAGATTGATGCCCGGCACCTGGGAGCATCGAACTACGTGGGGTTGTTCCTCAGAGAAATCCCCTCCCAGCTTGAGCTCTGGAACACCCTCACAATTAGGCCCCTTCTTTGAATCTGGAGAATCGGCTACCACCTTACATGGACCACCAATTTGAGAGCCCACAGCCCCCGTTGGGCTATAAGGTACTAACGGCCCATTATTGACCAGGCCCTTTGAATCCACTAAATGGGCTTCCTTAATGGGCAGATAGGTCTGGCCCACAAGAGCTAAATTGGCGAGTTCACTCTCGTGCAAACCCAACGAATCCTTAACCAAGGATTCAAAATCCCCTGATGTGGCTTGAGTACCAGCTTGCTTAAGCATTAAATGCTTGCCTGCCCCCTCATACTTAGCTCCCAGCTCCCTATTATGCCCTTTGTCTGTCCCATGTGACCTTGCAGAAATATCAGCACTGTCACCTACCCCCTCTTTTCTATTGGTGGATGTGTCTGCAAAGGGTGCCACGTCATTATCTTCTACCTTTCTGCCACTGGTTTGAGGTTCCAATCCCTTGCCCAACCAAAATTTCTGTGGCTGCCAGAAGGCACCACAGGTGGCTTCAACCGCGGGGATACGATTTTCCACCTTATCTGGGTTGACAAATGAGAATACCTCTGTAATTCTCACCTCATACACCACCCCATGGACCACCATTGATATCCCCCTGTCAATTTTTTGGCTCTCCTTAGTGGCTGTTAACACCCTCCCCTATATAAAGGATAATTCCTTCAAAGTTTCCTCATCCACCGAGATAAAATCGCCCCAAATCCCCCCAATCTATTTGAACGTTTGAGCATTCCATGCATTTAAAGGAACGCCTTGACAACTCAACCATACAAATCTTTCAAGGCTGGCTGGTTCCCCACTCCACGGTTTAACCTCTTCGAACCAAAGGTGCATCCACGGATCCTCAATAAGAGAGTCCCTAACTGCTCGGCTCTGAAACGTTATTAGGACTGATCTTCCCCCCTATGGCCTTAAATTGGGTATCTCTATCAGTCTCACAACTGAAGCTATCTTTCAGAGTCTTCATGGAAACGACTCTGTGCATAATAGCCACAGCACTTCTAAGTAAACCTCCATTACCCACAGCTTTGACTTGGAGAGATATACTTTGATCAGGAAGGGATTTTGAAGATTCCTCTTTTAGTACATGCATATATGATCTTGATCTTGACAACCCAAGCTGACCCATATTTGGCTTCTTTGGCTCATTGAATCTGGATACCTGCTCCTTGGCCTTTGGTTCAGAGGATAACTTGAAAGCGTGCTCATTGGCCTTGTGGAAAGTGGGAACCCTCTGTTTCAAGGCAGTATTACAGTGATCAAAGTAGGCCTCCTTAACAAAAAGTCTGCTGTGCTCCATCCAAACTCCATTCATCCGAGCCACTGCCATCCCTGCAAACACATGGCATTCATATCTAACAAAACCAAATTTATGGCCAGTACGTTTGCTCCTCTTTCTTGGTATAAAGGCATCCTTAACAACTCCGAATTTATTGAAAGTTCTCTGCAACCATATCTGGTCCCGATCTTCTGGAATGTTATCCACAAACAAAGTGAATCTCTCATTTATCCCTGATTCCATATTCTTCGACAGCTTTACCGCCTGACTCCTATGGTTGTTGATCACCGGAATCCAGCCACCACCCTCTCGCTCTTTCTCACTCACTCTCTCTCTAGACATAGTTTTCCTTTCAGAGATTGGATTTGTCCGTGGAATGTTATGAGTAATAGTAACAACTATGAGACCAAATTGCCCTTAAACCAAGTGGAAGGAGATCCCAAGTAGGGCATGATGATTGATGATTTTGCGGGTCCCATTTCAGGTCCCAGAAAAATGATTCAAATTGCGAGTTATATATTCTTAAAATAATTTTTATGATTTTTTGTAAGAAATTAGCTCAATCCGATATTCGTAAGATTTTTCCTAGTATCCTAAGACTAATAAGATGAGAGGAGAAGCTTCCTAGTCAAGGTCATGGGTGTAATTAATAGAATACCAAAACATCATCCCAAATTGTGCCTTTTTACTGCAACTCCATCAAGATGAGTGCGAGCTGCAATACTTCTCTCCATATATAATGGAGACATCATTTTCTTGTAGAAAATTAATCAACATTCAATCACTACCTCTCTTTTTTTTTTCCTCAGCGAAAGATATAGTATATATAATTAAAATAGTTAAAATAGCACCTTATAAAAAATTGAATTCTTGATCTCCTTAGCCCAATTAATCACCTAAGTGTTCCCACTGATGCCGTTAAGCGCCGAAGGCCTCATCACTAATTTAGTGACATTTATTAACTCACGTTAGTGTACGAACAGATCTAGCGTATGAGCCTTTTCAATCTTGCTACCAGAAGCAACGACACATTTCTCTTTATATTGTACTGTTGTTTTCAAGTGGGCTGAGAATGGGGACTCGGTGAGCTTCTTGAATTAGTATACGTGGGTCGGTCTGGGGGGACATCCATCTCGATCTCCCCGAGACCTTTTTAAGGTCCGGTTGTCCTCCTTGTCGGTCATCTCTTCGTCCCGACGCTGATATGTTCTCTCCCTTTTCCCGGTAGGAACTTTTTGCCGATCCTCTTCGGGAAAGTTCTCTGTTCGGTAGACTCTGCGGTGGCCTGACTAATCATCGTGCCAAACGACCACGCTTCTTTCCCGAGTGATCGATCTTGAGTGCGTTTCTTGAGTCAGTTGTGCGTCTGGGGTTGGGTTTTCACGAGGGACGTCCTCATGCTCAGGAGGATATCCTTTGAGATCTTTGCCGTGCCACCGGGACGTTCGGCTCTCACGCCCTCCTGTCTCATAAGGGATTATACCCTGGTGGTTATCATATAGCTCCAGGGTGTCGTAACTCTGCGAGCTCTATGAGTACTTGTCTCCAGCCGACGAGCCCGAGTAAAAGGTGTGTGGGCTGCCATCGCGTCTTCCTCCGCCCATACCACTGCCGAAACACAGATGGACCAGAGAATGTTACTGCCTAAAGCGAGCGCTATCCCCGACCTGGTCGTCCGTCAGTGGTTTGTCTAGCCGATCGTGGACAGAAACGCGCCGTGGATCTCCATTTCCAGTCAGGGGTGGCAATGGCCCATTTCTTCGTCGACACCTTCCCTGAGAATCGGAGTGGGAGGTCGTTGGATGGTCTTTTGCCTTTATTCTGGCAATTTTCATTTTAAAGATCGCAATATTAACATTTGTCTGTTCCTGTTGCTGCTCCAGCATTTGAACATAAACCAAAGTGTCTTCACCCATGCCCGTCGGTCACTGAGCGGAGACGCTGGGATCAGGTGGAGTGAATCTGGGAGGGTGAAAGGGAGAGGCAGTGTTGACATCGGTTTTGGAGAGAATTTGTAAGGAGGGATTTAGGGGTTGAAAGGGAGGTGGTGGGCCGCCCATTTTGTCAAGCGGAGATTTGAGAGAAAGAGGTTGCAAGAATGAGTGATTCAAAGAATGAAGAAGGAGCCGCCGTGGATCTAAAAGACTTCATGTCGGGTTCACCAAATTGTGGGGCTCCGATGAATTTGGTTCGTTCCTTCCTTGACCGTGGTTCGAGAGTGGCTATTGACTTTCACCTAGCCTGCACAATGAAGCATGACTAAAAGACCACATCGGAGGATCTCCGAAATGACCCTCCGGTGCGAGGAAGAGTACAGTTGCTTAGAGATGAAAGCCAAGAACTAGAGTTTTTTAAGTGTAAGAGCATGTACCTTTCTAGGGTTGGCATAATGGGGTATTTATAGGGCACTCCTTAGTTTGGCTTCCAAGATTGTGCATGTGCATGTCACGCATCGGTTGACGTCACCCCTCCATCACGCTAGGGTTTCGTAACCGTTTATAGGGTGAACTGGCACCTTCACGTGCCCTTGTTCTTATCCAAGCTTGTAACAGCCCAGGTGACATCATGATCGTCATCACATCTACGGTTATCGTTCCCACGTGGGTGAGCTGGCAACATGGCCCCCACCTCCGTTCAAAGCAGAACGTGGGGTCCGACCGTCAAAGGGTCGCATGCTTGGCCGATGGTCCATTCAGACTTCTGGGGAGGTTCAGCCGAATCATCGGAATGAGCCGAGGCATACCATCAACAAGGTTCTGACTAGCGCGGATTGTTCGCATGGGGTTCGATATACGCTCGGCATGGACACGAGCTGTTATTTCAGCCTACTACTGAAGCTACTTCTTTTATTGTCTTCCTACATTATCTTTCTCATAAGGAACTCTGGTATTTGGAAAACATGGCAGAACAACCAACTCCGCTGGTATAAAGTACACATGCACCCTTATTGACCAACTCAAACAGCCCATGGTTGTACTTCATCGAAGTCTTGGGGATTAAAGTCGCCGGAGAGTTGCTACCGATCTCTCAATCCGTGTTTAGTTCTTCCGGCACTATAATAGACTCTGGAACCATCACTACATCGCTGCAGCCGAAGGCGTACAATGCTCTCCGGACGAAGTTCCAGCAATTGATGATGAACTACACGATGACTCAGGGCGGTTCAACATTCGACACGTGCTACAACTTCAGCGATGGTGTTATGGTGGAGGTCCCAAAGATAAGCTTCCAATTCGGCGGCGATGTTAAGGTCCCGATCCCCTTCCCCGGGATTCTAATCGGCAGCAAAGAGCTAAGCTATCTAGTTTTTATTGGGAATAGCGATTCATTTGACATGGGTATTTTTGGAATTGGCAGCAGCAAACTTTGCACTACAACAAAAAACACATTTGGTGACACGTAAAAATGTCACCAAAAGTCCAAATTTTGTCACATATTATCTTTGGTGACATAAGAAGAGGTGTCATTGTATCCATGACACTGAAAATCAAGGATGACAAAATTGTGGAGTTGTCACGGAATGTTATTAACAGTGACAAAAATTTGGTGTCACAGAAGATAGATTTTCCGTGACACGGTTGTCACCGAAAGTAATAGTGACAGCAATATGGTGTCACGAAAGAGAGATTTTCTACGACAAAAGTGATTATGTCACGGAAAGTAACGATGACAACACCATGCTGTCACAGAAGAGAGATTTTTTTGTGACAAAAGTTATCACAAAAAGTACCTACCATGACAACCAATTGTATGTCACCAATAACCTATCGTAGTGGTAGTACACACAACCGTGACAATCTCTTTTGTCACCAAAAATAGGACTATGTGGGCACGCGCCCCAAAAATGCTAGATTTTTGTGTTCCTTTAAGAGATTGGGTGCGGCCCTCTTTGAAAAGCGCAGCGAAACACTTCGATTCAGAGTCACCACTCGGGTTTTAGCGGTGAAAGCACCCAAGGAACCGAACTCGAAAACGTTTGCCACCTTTGTTTGATTTTGAAAAAGGCATAGACCGGTCCGTCGTCACCTTCGATATTTGAGGTTCGGGAGCTAGGTTACGAGAGGGTAAGGGTTTTATGGCACCCCCTCTCGCCCAATCCGGAGATCGGTCTCCACTCAGGCATTTTTGTAAAACTTTTGCATTTTTTTATCATTTGATCATTTTTAGCCAATTAGGGTGGGGGAGCAGTTAATGGGGATTAAAGCTGTAACAAATTGTAGTTATGTGATAAAATGCTTGTGGATGTTTTGCTTGCAATAATAAACATAGATTGAGAACAAGCACTGAGAGCAGCCTGGACAAGTTGGGGTACGCTGCCCTGAAGGGACGTGAACAGGCCTCGCACCAGCAAGCAATGGCCAAACCACTGCATGCTGATGAGACCTGCGCATGCCACAACTAAACTGGCGTACTCCACCTATCTAGTCTCACAGTCTTTGTTTGCAATCCTCTGGGCTCTGGAAAGGGGCCAGCGCACACCCAAAACAAACCACGCAGTTTAATAGAACAGAATATATACAGCTACAGAAATATGAAATGGCTTCAAGCCACGAAAAGCAGCAGAATACCCCAAAAACAGTGTGGGGGACAGGAGATAGGCCAAAATTAAGCTAGGATGCAAGGGCCAGCCACTGAATCTTGGGACAAACTGCCGTACGCCAGTAATAACGTGCCGTACGCATGTCTGACCCTAATCCAGTGTTTGGCTTTACATCATCTGGGCTCTGGAACATGACCAGAAGGATCCCAGAGGCCTTTTGAGCAGATAAAAGGTGAACAAAAACAACTACGTCTAAGCAATTCTGAATATACAGAAAGCAGTAAACTGGTTATTAGCATGCAAGGGTGATTGACAGAAAGATAAAATAACAGAAACGATAATCCATGATCCCCACGCCAGTAGTGCTCGTACTGCCATGACTGGCGTACGACATAGGTGTACTAGCGTGCGCCATGTCTCATCTCATACGATTGTTGCATTTTGCCAGATTAAGGCCAGGACTAGTATTGCTTACTAGCCTGGGCCTTACTGGTCTCCCTCAGAAGTTGAAAACAAAAAAGGACACAAAGGTGGTATACCTTTTTGTGTTGAGGTTGGAAGGTGGTATTGAGCTTAAGAGTTGTAGATGGAGGTTTAGAATGTGACTGGATATCAGTAGGGTATATGGAAGTGAGTTGCCCTTCTTTCTCTTTCAATGGAAGAAGAGAGATAGAGAGCAAGGAAAAGGGAAGAAGAGAGCTTTTTCTTCTTAATTGGCTAACCCCTTGCAAATGAATGCGAGGGGGGTATTTATAAAGGAGAGATGGACTGAGATCAGTTGGGGCTAAGGGCTGTTTGGCTGGTTGGTTGAGAAAGGGAGCCTCCTATGCATTAAATGCATGGGACTTGGCTTGATGGGGGGTGTAGGAGAGAGAGGGAATGCCTTTGCCAAGAGTAATCATCAGGGAGACTGTAGCAGACGTCAGGGTGGCACAAAAGTCTCGTCCATGTGGCTGAATAAAGTTGATTTGACTGGATTTGACTGGCGTGCGCCACATATGGACCGGCGTGCGCCAGTGATAAATAGGTCAACGGTCGATGACCGACACGTGGTAGTTAACTGGCGTACGTCACCAAGGTACTGGCGTAAGCCAGTTGGGTTTTGCTGGGGTTGTTTGACTCTGGTTTGAAAGGTTTGAAGTGGGTTCGAAAGAGGTTCGGGACGCTCCAAGCTCAAACACACCGTCATCCTCAGACTGTTCTCGACTATAATCATCATTGGGAAAATAAAAGATCGGAAAATAACATTATCTGGACAGTCCAGAATGGGGTGTCTACAGTAGCCCCCCTTTAACAGCACTTGAGGTACCATTGATTGGAGACAAGTAACGTCAAAGGTTTTCTAGACACCCTCTTCGAGGCTATCCAGAATGCATGAATTTTGAAGAACCTGTTTGATTTGAAGTCGAAACGGATAGATCGTCGTTGATTTGAAAATGGACGAGTGAATCGTCGTTGAGTTGAAATTGGACGAGCGGATCGTCGTTGATTTGAAATTGGACGGATAGATCGTCGTTGATTTCAAAATGGACGAGTGGATCGTCGTTGATTTGAAACTGGACGGATAGATCGTCGTTGATTTGAAATTGACGAGCAAAACGTTGTTGATTTGAAATTGGACGGATAGATCGTCGTTGATTTGAAATTGGACGAGCGGATCGTCGTTGATTTGAAATTGGACGAGTGGATCGTCGTTGATTTGAAACTGGACGGATAGATCGTCGTTGATTTGAAATTGACAGGTGAAACGTCGTTGATTTGAAATTGGACGGATAGATCGTCATTGATTTGAAATTGGACGGACCTTTGCCTGGGGATGGGTCCAAAACTTTCCAGAACAAGTCGAGCTTTCATTTGAGAATGACATCCGGCACAGGGCATGAATTGGGCCTGAGGCCCAAAACTTACTGGCGTACGGCACGACGATACTGGTGTGCACCACTTTTCACAAAGACCCGAGCCCAGATCCGGCCTAATTGCCCTCTACGTCGAATAAACTGCTGCAGATGGTAGGAAACCGCCATTCCTTCGGTTTTGAACTCCAGAAACCCAAAAACTCTCTCAAAATCCCAATCTCTTCCTCAATCTTTCATCCTTCTCTCACAACACACATACCCACGTTCACCCATGGGCGACTCCGGTGAAGGCGGCAGCAATGGCGGTGGTAGAGTTGGTGGTGACGAGGTTCGGTTGAGTGGGGAGACCGAGGGCCCTCAAATCGATGATCAGTTGGTGGGCGATGCTCCCGTGGTGATCGGTGCAGGCGTTTCAGGCAGTGACAGAGGCGGCGACGGCCATGCAGCAGGGGTGATTGGTGGTGATGAAGGGCGTACGCCAGGAGCGGTGGGGCGTACGCCAGGTTCTGTTGGTATAGTAGGCCCACGGGTTCGACGATTGGACCCAAGGAGTGGTGTGGAAGGTTTGGTGATCACAGGTTTGGGCTCGTCCGGGGCCGGCAGCAGCGGCAGTGGTGGTGGTGACGGTGATGGCCGACCGAGGACACCACCGAGGGATCCAGCGAAGGGCAAGGGTCCCGTGGTTGAGGAGGGGGTATCCGGAGAGGTACTCATGGAGGAGGTTGAGTTCAGGCCTGCAGTGGAGTCCTCGGCACACGTACCCATCACTCGGGGGGATTTTGCAGAGTTTGTGTCTGAGGAGGAACTTGGCCGTTTGCTCCGGGAGAATCCGGGGGTGGTGGCTGCAGTGTTGGCAGCACGAGAGGATAGGCTCCGGCAAGTTGAAAGGGCTCAGGAGGAGGAGCGCTTGAGAGAGGAGGCCGAGAGGGCCAGGGCCGAGGAGGAGGCCTTTGTGAGCGAGACCGAGGCAGCCGAGGAGGCTCAGGGGGAGGTGTGGTCCTTTGAGCGGGTAGTGACGCTCGCAGAGTCCATACGGCTGGCACCCCGTGCTAGGTTCGACGCGGCCACGTATGTTTTGCCCGAGCCACACTTGTTTATCCCGTCTGAGGTTAAAAGCCTTGCACCTTTGCGGGAGAGCTATGATGCAGAGCTTATACTGAGAGACCCACAGAGACACCTGTTCGTGGATTGGGCGCAGGTATACTTCGGAACTTGCTTCAATATTTATGCTTTGTCATTTATAACGATACGTAGCTTGCATTGGCATAGTATAGCTTGTAACGTACGTAGGCCAAAACCCAGAACTGTAGCTTGACTGAGAGAATAGAGTTTGAATAGTATGCCTCGACTTTGAAACTTGACTTGAATGATAGAATACTTGACGTAACTGAAACGACTTGCAGAATGCCCATGACTTTGATAAAACCGTCGTGCCAATCTTGAACCAATCATAGGCTGCCTTGGTTAATAAGATAGTCCTTTGAACTTGAATTCAACTAGGTAGATTGCCATGGCACAACGAACGCCCGAATGGCGTGTCCCATAGTTTGAATCGACCATATTGATAAACAGAACACTTGTGAAATCGACTGAGAGGTGTACCTCGGGAGAAATAAGGCCTCGTGGTTCGGAATTCGACTGAGAAGTGCCTTTGAGTTGATTCGACCGATAGCAGAACTGAACAAAGTAACACGGGTGCCCGGTAGCATTGTTCGACCCTTATGACGCTTGTTTCGACCGTAGAGCTACTTTCAACGTTCTGAATTCGATTGACTGCTTGAATTGCTACTACTGATGAAACTCTTTTTGTTGCCTGTCTTTGTTATGCATAGGGGGGTAGCCAGCACTCGGGGTCATGGAGGTCCCGCGAGCTCACTCGAGTTGTACCAGGGGTTGCCAGAGCGGGTCAGGGCTTTGGTTGATGCTGCAGGGTTCCGGCTGTTCATCCTCACGTTGACGGCCGTGAAGAGCGATCACGCTCTGCTTACAGCGCTGGCCGAGAGGTGGTGGGATTCCTCGAATACCTTCCACTTGCCAATCAGGGAGATGACGGTGACTCTGTCGGACTTTGCAGCTCTCACCGGCTTGGGGTAGGAGGGGAGCCTATCCCGTTTGACTCGGAGATTTATAGGGATCCTAGGGCTCTGGAGTGGTTCTTAAGGCAGGCGCCAGCAGGCAAGGCAGAGACCGTCCATTATGACCAGTTCAAACGGTATTTGCATGGGAGGGAGCCGGACTCGGAGTTGGAGGCGGAGCAGATGGCGAGGGCCAATTTGTTGTACTTGTTTGGGGCTACATTGTACCCGAACAAACGATCCACGGTGCACCTGTCCTATTTACCGGCCCTCTATGACTTGAGCACAGCCTCACCGTTCGACTGGGGAGGAGCAGCTCTGGGTACGTGCTTACGGTTTCATGGGAGAGTTCTCTCACGGGAAGAAGGCGACTGCCGGCTACTGGAGGGTGTGGGAGGTAATAGACACAACTTGGCATTCATTTCCTGTTTCCCTTTCTTGTACTTGTCTTTGATTTGCATATAAACTGTATTCTGATACTTTGATTGTCTGAACATTTGCAGCTGTGGGCCTATGAAGTGCTGAAAATGTACCCACCGGAGAACAAGTGCCCAAACCTGAGGATGCTCCCACGTGCCATGATCTAGGGCCCCATGTACAGTGGCAAGAAGAAGTCAAGAGGGAGCCTTCTAGCCTTCAGGTCGTACCTTGACGAGCTGTTAAGTACTCAGGTAAACAACGCATCAAATTGATTATTCAGCCCTTAGAATTGCTTTAATGCTGTCGCAGATGCCTTTGAATCTGTGCAATTGTCTTGCAGGTAGAGTGGAACCCATGGAGCAATGCCGAACCCGAGCCTGAGTACCTAGCGCGGAGCAGGGTGGTGACAGCGAGCCGAGTGTTGTTGGAGTCGGCCTTTGGGTGGCGGTGGTACTTAGGCGACCAGGTGACGCGACAGTCGCTGGGCTCTCTTGAGTTCCAGGTTCCCGGGCCACTTCCTCCTCACGCTTCTCACACATACAAGTATACTCTGGCTGAGCTGTGGCGCTTCATTGTTCCGGCCGGCCTTGCTGCTTTTCTGAGGCCTGAGCGTGACTATGCTGTTTACCGGAGGCAGCGCTTGGCGAGGCCGCTTGGAGTGTTGGAGCACATTGCCATGCAGGGCGAGGCACTGGAGGCTGGCGAGGAGAGACGGAGCCAGGAGAGCAGGGCAGCTCGGCCGAGAGAGAGGAGCGACTATGCCACAGCGACCGGGTTGCCTCGGCTTTCTTGGACTCTAGCAGTGCGGGACGCGCAAGGAGAGGAGGCCGTAGTTTGGTTTTAGCCTGCCAGGACAGATCTAGCAGAGATCACAGGGCCGGTATAACACTCTTCATCCATTCTAGTTTTCGTACTTTGCTTTCAGCATGTATATTTGGCTTGTATTCTTATTTTGCCCAAAATTGTATCACAAGCTCCGATGGAATGGGTGCGGGAGGCAGCTCGCCTGATGAAGGCTATGGAGAAGGAGTTTCACAAGATAGCCGGCAGCGCCTCTTTGCAGTTGCACTACCCTCCGCCAGCTCCAGCCCCTGCTGTGCAGCCTCAGGTATAACTGTCCATTCTGCTTTTAGATAAGATTGCTCCCAAAATGTCATGCACTTAGCATTTCAATATATACAATATGCACAATGTATGTTAAATGACTTGAACGACCATGCAGGGACATGCTAGGGCGGCTCCTAGGAGGAAGAGTGTGCGGCCTCTTCCAACAAAGAAGGTAGCACCGAGCTCCTCTCGGCCAGCGGTGAGGGTAGAACGGGGAGCGCAGATCACTCCGGCTTGCGAGGAGCTCCAGTTCCGCCGAGAGCTGAGGAAGAGGCCTGCGGAGAAGAGGCTTGCCGAGGGACCCTCACAGAAGAAAAGGAGAGAGGAGGAAGAAGAAGAGGAGCAGACGTCCCTCAGCAGCGGCTCTGACTCGGCGAGCGACCCCAGGTTCCGGATGGACCCTCGAGAGATGGAGGATAGCGAGGAGGATGACGACGACGAGGACCTTTTTGATGACTGAGGGCTATCACCGAGCCTTAGTTTATTTTGCTGCTATTTTGACACTTTTGATATGGATACTTTGATACTCTGGATAGGGCTTGCGTGCCTTTTAACTCTTGAGCGAGTGTGCCTTGACATTTTAGTTCTGCCTGGGCCGTTGTGCCATTTTGATGCTTGATACATTTCCACCCTTTACGCTTTGACACAGTAGTATAAAATTTCTGCACTTTCTGTTTATCAATTTCCCTTGCTTTTGATGAGATTTGGTAAAGGAAAATAACAAACCATCCGCTAATATCTATTATGCATTGACGAATGCTCTGAATCGACAAAAGACACTTGCATACGCATACGATCGACTTAGCTCGAAGAAAAGATGGACAGAAAAGCCCTAGGATATGACACATATCCCAGACACGCGGAGGATATGAGAAATTTGTGCATTAGCAGGCCAAAACCCGACATTCTCCTAAACGAAGAAAACTGACCCTTTTGAAAGATAATATAGGTGCACGATGACTTGCACGAACCATCAAAACTGGTACAATTGTCTTGGTGCAAGGAAAATACCGAAGAAAAGCTAAAAATGTCACCAAAACGGACTTTAGACGCAAAAGATGACTCGATATGGTCCCGGACTGAAACCGACACCCCCACATAGTCACATAAGTCTTCTGCAACACGTATGGTATGACAACACTTGGCAAAAACCCTTGAAACGAGATTTGACTTCCCGTATCCTTGATTTTGGCTTGAAACGGGCCATCGGGGGCCCGGAATCTTCATCGGGCGTGGTTTTGGAATCCGACACCTTGCCATAGTCTCAAATGACATTTGTGACTTGTAGGGATCAACAAACGGCCGAAGCCAGCCCCGGAAACAAAAATGACCATACGGAGGCAGTAGCTGCTGCAAACTGGTTTCTGGTGAACCTTACTGGCGTACGCCAGGAAGTAGGCCCCGTACGCCAGTAAGTGGGGGACACGCATACGCCAGTTATAAACTGGCGTACGCCAGGTTTCTGAGTGCCAGATCCACTTGACTAACCAACTGTCCTTTTTCAGGGGCTACTTTGTTTTTACCCTCACACGGTTTGCACACGGTTTCTGAGCTCCCAGAAGGCAGTGTCCTTTGCAGGGGGGTTTGGAGGCTAGCATGATGTTTGAATGGTTCATTGGGAATGGAAACGATGGCTAAGGCCTATAAAATAGAGGCATATGCATTGTGGCCTCCACGGCTGCACTACTTCCTCTTTTTCTCAGTATATTTCAGCATTCACCATGGACAACCCCCTCCCAACTTTACTTAGGCCCTGGTTGGCGCAATTTCTAAGCGTCGACTGGCTCAATTTCCAATATCACGGCCTTGCTTCATTCCGTTTTCTTCGACATGTGCCGCTCCGCCCAGCGCTCCTACGGGCTGCCCTCAGATTCTGGGATCCTGACGTACATGTCTTTCGCTTCGGCAATGACGAGATGTGTCCGACCGTTGAGGAATTCCAGGCGTACCTTCGGACCTACTCATCCCCTACACTTGTTGTTCCGCCTTATCAAGCAAGCATGCCCAAACTGCTGGCCAGCTCACTCAATATTTCCCGGGGTTTGGCGAACACTATCCTTGAGGGTGGCCAAATGAACATCATGCGGTTGATTGAGATGTACAGTCCAGACGGCGGTTTGGATAGCGACGAAGCTCAAGCACACCGCCGCTTTGCCTTGGTAATCTGCCTGCTTGCCGCTTATCTGCTCGTGCCGGCCCACGGGCAGGTCAGCCCTTCACTTGTGAGCGTTGCTGCCCAGATGGGGGCACGAAAGAACATGATCCTTTTGGTCCTGGTTGAGACACTCTTGGGTTTGGATCTGGTATACACGGGCCAGTCGACCGTTTTCAGCGGCAGCCCGCTTTTGCTTCAGGTGACCTCACTCAGCTCACCTTTTTCCGACTTTTCACACGTTCTCATTTTACCTCGACCCTCGGCTTAGGCTGCTCCCTAACTCCTAACTTGTCTTTTCACTCAGGCTTTATCTGACTTCTTACTTGTCTTTTCGCTCATGCAGTTATGGTTGTCGGACAAATTTCTACTGCACCCACCGGTGGCGGGCTGGAATCTCTTTCCAAAGAGGATTCATCAAAGGGAGATGCGGTATCCCGACATGGATATAAAAGGCTGGTACGAGTTCATGCAGCAAATGCAGCCTGATGAGATCGCCTGGAGGTGCCCTTGGTTGGACCTCCCGGATATGGCTATTCACTCTGATGGATTCGACAGGATGGTGATTGCAGGACTTTCGAGCTTCACTTTCTACATTCCCGGCCGTGTCCTTCGACAGCTGGGCGCTTCTCAGGAGAACCACCGCATCAGCATTGGGGACTTCCGTGTCCCGAATTTCAACGCTCAAACACTCAACGGTTACCAAAGGCGCTGAGGCCTCAGAGCCCTTCAAGCTGAGATGCCAAAATTTACCACAGGGCTAAGGAGCCGCTACAGGCAGTGGCTGAGAATAGATGTAAACACAAGGGAAGACATTAACTGACTCCGGGCCACTTTGCTATACTTAGAATAAACTGCGAGCCGTTAGGCTTCTTAAGCATTTTGTTCTGTTTTTCATGCTTCAACTGTTTTTAAGGCTTTCTATGCTCAGCTTATGTATTAGAAGTAGTAATTTGCAATAAAGTTGAAAGACGATGGGTTTCCCCTTTTCTGACTCTCTTCAATGCAGCCTTTGACTTGTGCTCGACCTTCCCAAACTACGGCGTGGACCCGAAAATGTCGAACCTGGATCAAAATTTTGATGGAATGTGACCGAATCTCAAAGTGAGATTGCCTACGTATCCTTTTTCAAGGAATCAGGTCAGAACGTAGTTCAGGCTAAGGTTCACTCGTGTATTTCACCCTTCCTTTTACGCTCTAACTTTTGCCTAGGACCGCCCTTTTCAGGTTTTCGGCCTAGCGAGCTTTTGACTTTTGCCTAGCACCGCCTCCTTAGGTTTTCGGTCTAGCAGGCTGCTCTAACTTTTGCTTGGAATCGCCCACCCTTGTGGTTTTTGACCCAACGAGCATCTCTCAGGGATAGTAACGCTTGAGTTGATCCAGGTTGACCAGGGTGCTGAATTCGTTGCCGTCGAGGTCGATGAGCTTAGCAGCACCCTCGGATAGGATGGTCTTGATAATGTAAGGCCCGGATCTCTTCGGCCTGAATTTCCCGCGGGGATCAAACACTGGGGCTCGGATTTCCTTGGTGACCATGTCTCCTTCGACTAAGCCCCTGGACTTCACCTTTTTGTTGAACACACGAGCGATTCGACGCTGATACCCCTGAACATGATACAAAGCCCGGAGCCTTCTTTCATCAAACAACATCAGCTCGACAAACCTCCCGCTTAACCACTCAAATTCTTCGAGGCCACTTTCGACCATGATTCTCAGCGACGGTACCTCAAGTTCGATGGGAAGTACTGCCTCCATCCCATAGACCAAAGAGAAAGGAGTTGCACCCGTTGAAGTGCGAATTGACGTTCGATACCCCCAAAGGGCGAGAGGTAGCTGCTCGTGCCAATCCCTTGCAGACTCGGCCGTTTTCTTGATGATCATCTCGACATTCTTGTTCGTAGCCTCGACCGCTCCATTTGTTTGTGGGCGGTAGGTCGTCGAGTGATGGATTTCGATGCCGAATTCCTCAAAGAGCTCTAGAACCCTTCCTTTGAAATGACTTTCATTATCCGACACAAATGCCTGAGGAACCCCGTACCGATAGATGATGTTCTTTCGAATGAACTGAGTGACCTGCACCATTGTCAGTGTCTTGTAGGATTCAGCCTCGACCCATTTGGTGAAATAGTCTATTGCCACCAGTATGAACTTATGGCCATTCGAGGCAGACGGCCTGATCATCCCAATGACATCGATGCCCCAAACAGAGAAAGGCCATGGTGAAGTCATGCCATACAATTTCGACGGAGGGACATGTTGCAGGTTCGCATGGATTTGACATTTGTAACAGCGCCGTACGTAATCGATGCATTGCGATTCCATTGTAGACCACTAATAACCCTGCCTGAGGATTTTTCTAGCGAGCATGACGCCGCTCATGTGAGGCCCGCAGACTCCCTCGTGAACCTCTTCCATTATCCTTGTTGCTTCGACACCGTTGACACAGAGCTTGTGCATCCCGCAGTGAGACCTTCGATATAACTTCCCTCCACAGATGATGTACTGAGAAGCTAACCTCTGTAAGGCAATCCGATCCTTCTTCGTGGCCTCGGCAGGAAGTTCCCCGCGCTCCACAAAGTTCCAAATGTCATGGTACTAGGGTAGGCCATCATCGACATCATCAATGGCGTTGATATACTCATAAGCAGGCAAGTCCCTCTGTTCAATCACAATCGGCCGCAGCTTAACGCCTATTGGAAGTTCGATCATTGAAGCCAAAGTTGCCAAAGCATCGGCGAACTGATTCTTCAAACGTGGGACATGGGTGAAAGTCACCTTATTGAAACGAGGAATCAGTTCTTCCAAATCTTGGTGATAAGGCTTCAGCTTTTCCTCACGAACTTTCCAATCCCCGTTGGCCTGGGAAACCACCAAGTTTGAATCTCCAATTATTTCGAGTTTCTCGACCCCTAAAGCAATAGCAGCTTCCATCCCAACGATGCAGGCCTCGTACTCAGCTTGATTATTGGTAACATCGAAATTCAGCTTGAAAGCGAGCGGAATGTGAGTGCCGGCGGGCATGATCAACAACACTCCGATCCCAAATCCCTTTTGGTTAGCAGCCCCGTCAAAATAGAGCGTCCATACTTCCTCGACCACTGTCAACACCTCCTCGTCAGGGAAAGTGAAATCCACGTCTTCCGGGCCGTCGATCGGGTGATCAGCCAAAAACTCAGCCACGGCACGCCCCTTTACAGACTTCCTTGTGACGTGTTGGAGTTCGAACTCAGCCAGCAGAAGCAATCAACGTGCTAGCTTATGGGTGAGCGAGGGCTTCTCGAACAAATACTTGATAGGATCCATCCGAGAAATCAGTCTCACCGAATAAGCTAGCATGTAGTGTCTAAGCTTTTTGGTAGCCCAAACCAGCGCCCAACATGTCTTCTCCAGAGGGGTATAGCGCTCTTCGAACCCCACCATCTTCTTGCTCAGATAGTAAACAGCCTTTTCGACCCCATTGTTTCCTTTCTGTGCTAGTAGACATCCCATGGCTGTCGGAGAAACGGACAGATAGAGAATCAAAGGTCGGCCCGGCGTTGGCGGCATCAGTACAAGCGGGTTCTGCAAATACCTTTGAATAGACTCGAAGGTGGCCTGGCATTTTTCTGTCCATTCGAACGGGACCCCTTTTTTGAGCAAACGGAATAACGGCTCGCAGGTTAGAGTTAACTTAGAGATGAACCTGCTGATGAACTGGACCTTCCCTAGAAAACTTCGCATGCCTTTCTCAGACTTTGGCGGCTCCATTTCGAGAATCGCTTTGATTTTGGAAGGGTCCACTTCAATTCCCCTTACGGTGATCAGAAATCCCAACATCTTGCCTGACGTGACTCCAAATGTGTACTTTTGTGGATTCAGCCGCATGTTGTACTTGCGAAGCCGTTCAAGAAACTGCCTGAGCGAAGGAAGGTAGTCCTTTTCCTCCTTTGCCTTCACAATCATGTCATCGACGTAGATCTCAACGGTCTTATGGATAAAGTCATGAAACAAAGTCGTCTGGGCCCTTTGGAAAGTACACCCGGTGTTCTTTAGCCCAAATGGCATCTTCACATAGCAATAAGTGCCCCATTCCGTGACAAACATCGTTTTCTCTTGGTCCTCGGGCGCCACAGAGATCTGGTTGTATCCGGAGAATCCGTCGACAAAAGAGAGCAAGGCATGTCCCGCCGTGTTGTCCACAAGCACGTCAATGTGTGGCTTGCTAATGCAGTCGTGAATTCATGAAAAATATAGTAATTATTTAATTAGCTCTTGATTAGGAAATTTTGTGATTTCATATTCTTAGTGTAGAATTATTTGTTTCCGTACTTAGGTAGGTTGATGTGATTTTCCTTTTATTTAGTATCTTAGTTAACAAGGAAGTAGTTTCTTAATTTCAATTTACCTTTTTAGTATTACTAGGATTGATTATAAGTAGAGTTGTAAGTCTTAGGATTATGGAGTTTTTTGATGATTAATAAAATTATAAAGAGTGTTCTCTTTTATGCCAAATTCTTTGGTATTCTACGGAATCAACAAAGTGTTTGATGCCTTTATTCCTGGGTATTCTTTGACTAAACAGGTTTAGAGAAGGATTTCGATCTCCGGGTATTCGTTACGAATCAACGGATTCGGACTTAATTTAGTAGTTCCGTTCTTCATTAGCTTCCGCTGCATCAGTTGGTATCAAAGCCTGCGCTCGATTCCGGATCATGGTGCGACAAGCAGTTCGTGATGATCGTTATGTTGTTGTCGAAGATATGAACGAAGGTGATGAGGCTGCACGGGGTGCACAACTAGGGGAACGATTTCAACAGATCAAGGATACGCATAAAGCATTGGTTAAGAGGGCCACCTTGATCATTGACAATCAACCTCACTACTACCCACTGAATTTGTGCTCCTTTATGGAGGAGAGTACAATTCGGTGGCCATTCACGTCCAATATTGTTCCGGATCCAATCGTGGATTGGAACAAACTACCGGTTTTTGATACAGACCCCTTCATTGTTGAAGGCTTTAAGAAGACAAATGACTCCGACACATTGCTCTCGGATTCTTTTTTAATTCTTGGTGTTCCTAATGATGTTCTAGCCGTTGGTACAGTTGATGTTCCAGAGTTTGTTCAAGTGAGTGATTTGCTCAATGAACTTACAATTGTAGATTTCATGGTTAAAATTGGCTTGGGAAAAGAGGTCACTGTCAGATTATTCAAAGAAGAAAAAGAATCACCAAAAACCTCTTTTTATGGAAAGTTTGAATCTGTTTATGTCCTGGTAGTTTTTCATGGCACTTATTTACAATGTCAATTCGAGAAAACCAATTTGAAGTTCAAGACCAATGCAGACAAGCTTAGGCGCTCGAAATTATTTGAAGCAATGGAAACTCGAGGACGAGTTTTCTCAAGCCAGAGAGAATGATGCAGTCGTGAATTCATGAAGAATATAGTAATTATTTAATTAGCTCTTGATTAGGAAATTTTGTGATTTCATATTCTTAGTCTAGAATTATTTGTTTCCGTACTTAGGTAGGTTGATGTGATTTTCCTTTTATTTAGTATCTTAGTTAACAAGGAAGTAGTTTCTTAATTTCAATTTACCTTTTTAGTATTACTAGGATTGATTATAAGTAGAGTTGTAAGTCTTAGGATTATGGAGTTTTTTGATGATTAATAAAATTATAAAGAGTGTTCTCTTTTATGCCAAATTCTTTGGTATTCTACGGAATCAACAAAGTGTTTGATGCCTTTATCCCTGGGTATTCTTTGACTAAACAGGTTTAGAGAAGGATTTCGATCTCCGGGTATTCGTTACGAATCAACGGATTCGGACTTAATTTAGTAGTTCCGTTCTTCATTAGCTTCCGCTGCATCACTTGCCTTGTTTAAGTCCCTGAAGTCGACGCAGACTCAGATCCTTCCATCCTTCTTGGGGACAGGCACGATGTTGGCCACCCATTTGGGGTACTCTGCAACCCTTATGAATCCTGCGTCAATCTGCTTGGTAACCTCCTCCTTGATCTTCTGAACCCAATCCGGCCTCATCCTGCGAAGTTTCTGTTTGACAGGGACAGCCCCAGGCTCCAACGGGATTCGATGCTGTACTATTTCAGGGTCAATGCCGGGCATATCCTTGTGAGACCAAGCAAAAACCTCGGGAAAATTCTTTGAGAAGCTCGATTGTTTCGGCGTGGTTCTCCGGGGACAGATTCGCACCAATTTGCATCATGTGGTGGTCGTCCTCGTCTTTCAAATTTACAAAAATTACTTCTTCTTTTAGAGGCTGAGCACGCCTTTCGTCTTCCTTTTCGATGAGGGAACGCAACTCAGCCGGGATGTCCCCGTCGAAGTCTGTTCCTTCATCGTCAGGGTCGACACAGTTTATATAGAAGCTAGCAAAGTAGTCGGAAGTAGGATCATGCATTTCATAAAGCCCAACAGGGTTGCCAAGTACAAAAGACTCGAACTCAAAGTAAAAGCTATGACGTGGAGGGCCAAGAGGCACAAACTCCGACTCTGAGCTAGACTTAGACTCGACAGACTCTGTGTCAGATTCAGATACATCGTCAATGCATGTCAAACGCGGAGTGAAAATGCAGTTATTGATACGTCCCTGTGCCTTCACGATGAGGGAGGTAAGATCCTCGGGAGCATTTGACGAGTCGAGCCCAAGCATCAGCACTTCAGCTTCCTTGCCCTTGCCAACCAAACCTATTTGGGAGAACAGCATCTCCAGACCCCCTTGATCAAAAGCCTTCAGCCAGTCAAACTTCTCCTTGGTCCGACCCAGCTGTTTCTCGAATTCCCCCTTAGCACGATTCTCTTCGGCTGTTTCCTCTTCACCATCGGACCAGGTGTCCGCAGCAAAGATCTCGAATCCTGGCAACCAAGTGGAAGTCTCTGGATCCCAAAACGGCTCTATCTGTCCCAAGTAAGCAAAGCCTCATCCTTTCCGAACAAAATAGCTGTCAGGGTTACCAAAAAGGGTTCGAGGTTTTCCCGTGTCTTTCCTCTTTTTGGCGTCTTTGGCCGACGGAGTGTAATCCAGACCAAAGCGGCCTTCGGTGAAAGGAAAGACAGGGAATGCAGCGATCCCTTGTTGGTTGATCCCGAGTCCTAGGCCAGGCATGAATGACATTTTCCTCATCATTTCGAGGACAGTTGAGCTTATGGTGAAATCATCATCCATGACAATGGCGAGGACTGAGCCAGATGTGTCGAAAGAAAAACCTCCAAAGTCTGAGTCTTCTTCCCCGTGCATGATTCCCAAGACAGGCGTTCCATCATCCGAGAGCGGGCGGATTCCAGAATCCCCGCAGATTGTCAAAGTCCCGGTAGGGAGCCCCAGCATGACCTTCTGATGCAGAGTTGAAGGTACTGCCATGATGTCGGCCCTATGAAGCCATGGCCTACCCAGCAGCAGGTTGAAGGTAGCAAGAACGTCGACGACATGGAATTCTACGTCCATTTCAAAGCTCTCAGCATCGAGTTTCAGAGTCAGAGTTCCCTCCACCGCACGGCGAGTGCTGTCGTATGCCTTGACGGCCAGATTGAAAGGTGTTAAGTCACTCTTTGTGAGCCCCAAATGGTAGGCAACTCTCATCGGGCAAACATTGATGGCGGAGCCATTGTCGATTAGCACGGTTGGCACCCAATGTCCCCGGCACTTGACGGTGATGTGCAACGGGCGGTTGTGAGCGGTTCCCTCAACGGGTAGATCCCTCTCGGTGAATGTGACAGAGTGTTTAGAGAGGAGTGGCAGTACAAGAGCAATCATGGCCTCGGGGGTGATGTCAATTGGTACTGTGAGTCGGGCCAAAGCGGAGGACAGCTTTTCACGATGCTCCTTTAATGATGATATCAAACCCCAGATAGACACGGCGACCGGAATCCATTCGAGTTGTTTCAGAATGGCGTCTTCTTTGGGAACCCCACTCGAAAAGATCGGGTCATTCCTCTGAGCAGCGGGAGCGGTGGTTTTCTGAGCAAGCGGATTGGACGAGCTTCCAGCCTGGAGATTAGATGGCTGGAATACTCGGCCGCTCCTTGTGACGTTGGCAACATCCCACCAAGAAGACGAGTCAATAGAATCCCACAGATCGACGGGCACTTCTTCCAGCTTGCGCTTTCCTTTGTCTGTCGACGCCACCGTTGCGGACGAGTCTGGCCCAGAGCTGTGTCCCATTCCAAATCCTCCATCACTAGTCCTTCCCAAAAGGTAGCTACCTATGCAGCATCCTCCTCAAAGGGCGCCCCGGGTTAGTGACAAACGGAACGTCCCAGAATCCTCCATCGACAAGAGCAGTGTTGACGGTCCACACTTCGTTCCCCATGTTCAGATCGACAATGTTGTCCACATCCCAAATATCGGCAGGCGGCGGAGCCTTAACGGTTTCTTCTGTATCCCAAAGGTCGGCGGGAGGTGCATCCAGGACCATGATCGAGCAGTCATCTCCGGGAGCCGAAACAAAAGGGCGAGGCTGCTCCGCAGAGACAATGTCAAGCGTAGGGTCAAATTCATGGGCGCAATAGCCGACCCTATCAGCAATCGTATTCACCAAAGGCAACATGGCGCCAAGCGGGCAACGGACATCAGATATGATCTCCCCTTCTTGATAGTGATCCCAGTATTCCCCACTGATGTCGTCCTGGTCCAAATCAGCGTTGAGACCCTGACCTATTTGCCATCCATCGGGTTGTGGATCCCACACGTATTCCTCGGCTTCTTCCTCAACTTGGTTTAGCTCAGGCTGGTAAAAGAGTGCGAACAAAGAGAGTCCGTCCAGAGGGTCAGCCTGCGCCGCATTCCACTCTCCTTCCCACCGGTCTAGCCATATCTGATTGACTTGAGGGTGTGCGGGAAACCCCATGTTATACTGCTCGAACCAGTCGGTGCAAAGCTCTTCCCATTTCTTAGCTTTGTCTTCCATGGCCCAACCGGCTGCCATCATGTTAATGCTCGGTTCAGAAGGAAAAGGTACGATTGGCTTAGGGTTGCTGGCTGAGGCAATATGGTCGGTAGGGTTGAATATGGTGGAGCTGAGGGTTATCTGGTTTACTTGCGGATTAGGGTCGTGTTTAGGCAAGAAGTTGGAAATAACATTGGGTTTAGTAAGGGGAGTTGGAAGGGTACCATTGTCCACTAAATCTTGTATCGCATGGCGAAGGCGATAGCAAGAGTCGGTGTAATGGCCGGGCATTTGGTGGTATGCACAGAAAGCATTGGGGTTATGGCTTGGGGGTGGATTTTGAGGAAGTGGAGTTGGGGCTAGAAGCCTAAGGTGTCCGGTTTTGACTAACTTCTCTAATACCGAGGAAAGTGGTGCCTCGAAATTGGCGAAGTTATGGGGTTGGTTGCAGTTTCGGGGTCTTTGAGGGGTTTGAACTTGGTTGACATCAACAATGTGATTGGAGCTTTGGGCGGAGACATTGTTAGCAGAGGTTGTGTTGGCATAGCTGTTGCCACCAAACAGAGCAGTGCTGATTCCGGTATACGCACGGGGCTTTGATTTTGAGGTTGAGGTAGAGGAGGAATTGTCACTTCTAGGTAGGACACCAGTTTGGAGGGCTTCTTCGATGGCCAGCCCGGAGTCGTAGAAAGTCTCGAAGTTTGCACCCTGAACCAACACAAGGTTTTTGGCAAAGTTTGGCTGCAGATTGCGGGAGATGATGCGGATCTGGTCCTTCTCGCTCGGGCGATCGGGCATGAGAGCGGCCTTGGCCCTCCATCTCTGGATAAAGTCTGCAAAGGACTCCTTTGCGTTCATCTTAGTTGACTCCAACTCCCGGGTGGTCATTTTGAGCTGGGCGTTGTAGCTGTACTGAGCATTGAAGGCCGTGCCAATGTCTTCCCATGTCCGTCTCTTGGAGATGTCGAGTGATAAAAACCATTGGAAAGCGGGACCGGTAAGGGTTTGTGGAAACAGCTGAGCCATTGCGCCTTCCCCAACGCCATGTAACTTCATTGCACCATGATAGGCCAACAGGTGAGTTTTCGGATCTCTGGTTCCGTTAAACTTCGCAAAGTCGGGCATTTTGAAACGATCGGGCAACCTGGCGTTCAAGAACGGGCAAAGGTGATCCATGTCTAGCACTCCTGCCCCTTTTCTTTCGGACTTAGCAACTGCCTCTTCCAACTTGGCCATTTTGGCGACCAAAGCTGCCATTTCTGAGCTTGGAGCAGGATTCTCGATCAAAGGGTCCTCTTCGGCAACGACATCCCGTTCTCGCCTTTCACCGCCTTCCCCTCCTGCTACAAGGGGAAGTCGTTCTTCGATTAGGGTTCGGAGATTGGCCATGGAGGCGTCGGCCTGGTCGGCCCTTTGCTGCATGATGGCTAGGTTGTGCTGTAGATTGGCCAATATGGTAGCGAGATTCGGAGGTGGGACATCTGCCATGGCTAGAACCTCTGTTTTAACAAGCTTTGGAGATGCTGGCGGAGACGGAGTGGACGGAGGGGACTCGTGCGAAGTAGTCGGCGGCGAATCCTCCCGTGACACAGTGCAGGCCAGAGCTTCCGTTGCGGTCGACTGAGAGACAAACCCCAAATCAAACCCTCAAACGGACTCGACGGACGGCCCCAAGTAGGTTTGGCTCTTGATTTTGGAACCCTACTTTGACATCGACATGACTAGACAGCAAGGCATAAGAGCTCAGTGACAGTCTGCAATCATTTTATTCGAAAGAATTGAAAAGAATGGAAAAAATGATCATGCCAACGTCGTCGGTGTCCTCCTAGACTCTAGAGCTAGAGAGAGACTGCCTTACGACACTCGGACAATTGCCATAGAATCGTCGGATTTTCTTTTCGACGGTGTATCCTTGATTGAATCGAATGTCGCTAAGGGATGCCAAAAACAGCCTAAGCCTTCGGCTTTTCCACTCTTTGAAGTTTCAAGGTTTGATTTCGGAACAACTCGTTGTAGATGGCGTGATACTATAACCGAAGTGGCATAAGCAGCACTGTGCCGAAGCCTGAGCGGTGTAAGTGATTAGCACTTTTAACCTGGGTGGTGTAAGTATCACGACATTCCCTCCGTTGTTCCTAGTTCTTAAGTTTGAAACCTCGATCGGGCGTTAGATAAAGACTTAGAAAGTATCGATTTCTCGAAGCCTTATTGATTAAGGACTTGAAAATTTTTGGTAACGTGCAATGTCGAGATGCACGACTCGTCATCGGTCCAAGGCAACGTCGAATGGGCGCAAGACAGACTCGACGAAAGACATCCTAACAGCCGCCCTAGCATGCTCCTACGCAAAACGGTCATGAGTGTATGTACAGACATGCGATAAGAAAAGCGGTAACACATAGACAGGATATAGGGGTTAGATGCAAATAATCCTACCCTACGGGTTCCTGTCTTAGGTTGAAAGGTTCCAGTGCTTTGTAAGCGCTGTAGAGGCCGGAAATGCTCAATTTTTGTGTTCCTTTAAGAGATTGGGTGCGGCCCTCTTTGAAAAGCGCGGCGAAACGCCTCGATTCAGAGTCGCCACTCGGGTTTTAGCGGTGAAAGCACCCAAGGAACCGAACTCGAAAACGTTTGCCACCTTTGTTTGATTTTGAAAAAGGCATAGACCGGTCCGTCGTCACCTTCGATATCTGAGGTTCGGGAGCCAGGTTACGAGAGGGGAAGGGTTTTATGGCACCCCCTCTCGCCCAATCCGGAGATCGATATCTACTCAGGCATTTTTGTAAAACTTTTACATTTTTCTCTCATTTGATCATTTTTAGCCAATTAAGGCGGGGGAGCAGTTAACGAGGATTAAAGCTGTAACAAATTGCAGTTATGTGATAAAATGCTTATGGATGTTTTGCTTGCAATAATAAACGTAGATTGAGAACAAGCACTGGGAGCAGCCTGGACAAGTTGGGGTACGCTGCCCTGAAGGGACGTGAACAGGCCTCGCACCAGCATGCAATGGCCGAACCACTGCATGCTGATGAGACCTGCGCATGCCACAACTAAACTGGCGTACTCCACCTATCTAGTCTCACAGTCTTTATTTGCAATCCTCTGGGCTCTGGAAAGGGACCAGCGCACACCCAGAACAAACCACGCAGTTTAATAGAACAAAATATATACAGCTACAGAAATATGAAATGGCTTCAAGCCACGAAAAGCAGCAAAATACCCCAAAAACAGTGTGGGGACAGGAGATAGGCCAAAATTAAGCTAGGATGCAAGGGCCAGCCACTGGATCTTGGGACAAAACTGGCGTATGCATGTCTGACCCTAATCCAGTATTTGGCTTTACATCATCTGGGCTCTGGAACATGACCAGAAGGATCCCAGAGACCTTTTGAGCAGATAAAAGGTAAACAAAAACAACTACGTCTAAGCAATTCCGAATATACAGAAAGCAGTAAACTGGTTATTAGCATGCAAGGGTGATTGACAGAAAGATAAAATAACAGAAACGATAATCCATGATCCCTACGCCAGTAGTGCTCGTACTGCCATGACTGGCGTACGGCATAAGTGTACTGGCGTGCGCCATGTCTCATCTCATACGATTGTTGTATTTTGCCAGATTAAGGCCAGGACTAGTATTGCTTACTAGCCTGGGCCTTACTGGTCTCCCTTAGAAGTTGAAAATAGAAAAGGACACAAAGGTGGTATACCTTTTTGTGTTGAGGTTGGAAGGTGGTATTGAGCTTAAGAGTTGTAGATGGAGGTTTAGAAAGTGACTGGATATCAGTAGGGTATATGGAAGTGAGTTGCCCTTCTTTCTCTTTTAATGGAAGAAGAGAGATAGAGAGCAAGGAAAAGGGAAGAAGAGAGCTTTTTCTTCTTAATGTGGCTAACCTCTTGCAAATGAATGCAAATGGGGTATTTATAGAGGAGAGATGGACTGAGATCAGTTGGGGCTAAGGGCTGTTTGGCTGGTTGGTTGAGAAAAGGAGCCTTCAATGCATTAAATGCATGGGACTTGGCTTGATGGGGGGTGTAGGAGAGAGAGGGAATGCCTCTGCCGAGAGTAATCATCAGGGAGACTGTAGCCGACGTCAGGATGGCACAAAAGTCTCGTCCATGTGGCTGAATAAAGTTGATTTGACTGGATTTGACTGGCGTGCGCCACATATGGACCGGCGTGCGCTAGTGATAAATAGGTCAACTGTCGATGACCGACACGTGGTAGTTAACTGGCGTATGTCACCGAGGTACTGGCGTAAGCCAGTTGGGTTTTGTTGGGGTTGTTTGACTCTGGTTTGAAAGGTTTGAAGTGAGTTCGAAAGAGGTTCGGGACGCTCCAAGCTCAAACACACCGTCATCCTCAAACTGTTCTCGACTATAATCATCATTGAAAAAATAAAAGATCGGAAAATAACATTATCTGGACAGGCCAGAATGGGATGTCTACAGACTATAGTAGCAAATATTGTTTTCACCTGCTTACAAGGTTCCAGTTTTTTTTTGTATCTTATTATTCAACTTAAAAAACTTAAATTGCGAAGAAGCAAAATATTATTCAAATCAAATATCCAATAAATCAACATTCATTATCCAACTTTACAACCCTTCAAAACATTCATCCTACAACAATAACCACTTCAAGCTTAACAGTATTACCGAAACTACAAAACATCCATATCCATGATGTGTCCAATGACAAAAAGAACTCAAAACAAGTGTTCTATTTAACTACCAAAAAGTCTTCAACTCCATCTTGGTAAACTTCCAAAAAGCAACTCCATCTCTTTACCTATACAAAAAAAGAAAAAGAAAAAACAATTATGTAACATGTCAAGCCTACGAAAGGTTCTGAAAAAGAAAGAGATTTTGCTCCAAATTGTTATATAACGAATAATGGCATGACTCATGAGTGACTAAGTGAGCTACTCAACCCAAATTTTGATGTGTCATTCTACATAATATCGATGATATGCAACCTACGTACCAGAGAAACTTCACCAAAATCGAAGTGTCGATGTCGAAAACGTGTAAGACATGGACAAGCTCCGCACACGCTTCAGACACATGTCCGACACATGAACAACATTAATTCAAGCTTTATCACACTTTTAACTATCAAAAGATTCAGATGAAGTAACAAAATTGGAAAGTAGAAGCATATCATTATTTTTGTATGCGTACGTCCATTATCTTGATGTGGACACCTACTTAATGTTGCTTACTACCAGTTCAGATGACTTTTATCATCTTAAAAAATTGCAGTTCAGAAATCCATGGTAGATGGTGGTATGCGCGTTGAGGATTTACCCGTTGATCCATCTCCTCGTTCTGGATTTTCATCACCTCATTTAAGTCTATCCACACTTGCGACAGACTAACTGGATAGATACCGAGAAGCATTTGTTGGTATTGGTGGTCCAGCTGGACTTTGGCATTTCATATACCATAGTATTTTCCTGGACCAGTATGTTTCTTCCGAGTTTGCATCACCAATCAACAGTTTGCAACAGCAAAAAAAAGATTGTATAGAGCTTACGAAAAGCTATATGCTTCTATGCATGATAAAAGATTGTATAGAGATTGTATTCTCCATAGCAGTTGTTTGACCTTCTCAGATGGCAGTCTTATGCCCGGTTGAAAATTATTCATTTTCGTTCAAATCAATGTATGAAGGTATGCATTCTCTTGGCACTTCTGTCAACAAAAAAAAACTTACAGAAGATGACAATTTACAAGAATAAGGCAAGAATAAGGTAATTAAGGCATTGATATACTCACCGTGGTTGCTAGAATTTATATGCATTTCAGCTTGCGAGGAAGCTTTCACGGCCTCAATTCAAGCCCTATGAATTTACCATGATAAAAACAACCGTCAACAAGCTATATCTAGTATCAACGTGCTCTAAGTGTAAGCTTAACTATCGCTATTGAACTCAATCGCCCGCCTGTGATAACTAACCATCAATCAAAGGTATTCTAGTCTAGTATAAGTTAAGATTCTTAAGAGAGTGGAAAACCCCATCAACAAAAAATGATAAGTAAAAAATGGAAGTTTGTAGAGAGATTCAAGAAGGGACTGGTTCAAGCACATAAACTATTCAACAAACAACTCATGTACCTTCCCTCTGGAAAAGCAAACCAAGAGCATCCATTGTTAGTTAATCCAATGACCGATTTCTCAACGTCAACACTAGACAAAAACCAAAATTTCCATTAAACCAACATTCTGATCAGCCATCAGGCATGAAGTTCCAGTAAAAATTGGAAAAATTGCTTTACTCTATTCCCAAGGACAAACGTCAAACGTGAAAACAAGAATCCTAACTTGTCAACATATGCAACCTAGAGTAACCCTTGAAAAATACGAGTTCTTCTAACCATACTAACATTACTGACAACCATATAGGAACTTCAGATTGTGAATCCATGTGTACATTAACATCGTAATGAATAACCTAATGGGCACATGCTTCTCAATGAAGAAAGTAAGAAACCACGAGTCCCAAGCACAACCCTCACCTATTGGAAGCCTGCAGAGATGGCACCATCATTCTCTGAAGCAGTGAGTTCCTGCTCAACCTTTTCCAGACCTTTACTCACAGCTTGCATTTCTTCAGCTAAAGATTTCAATTGAATCTGGCCATTTGTAGATGGAAGAACCAATATATTGTCCATATTACTATAGACACCCTAATTATGCAATAGTAAATCTTAGTAAAAATCTTGCACTTATACCATGTTGAACATAACTTGGAGGCCACTTCTAAATGACTGAGATCCTTATCAAAATCCAGCAACTCCGGTAACTTCTCGGCAAGGATCTAATAAAGAAAAGAAAGAAAATCGACTATAGCATCACACAAGCATGAAGTACCCAAAAAAAACTTTAAAAGAAGCAAAAGAACAACATACTCACAATTAAATGGAAATATTGTTAAACCATATATTGTGAACTAGCAAGGAAGAAGCAAGAGTCAAAGGAGTAACAAGCATGGAATGATGGAAAGCAAATTGAAGAATCTATATAAATACGATCACAAAATTTATAAATACGATCACAAAATTTCCTCACATGAAATAAATTGGGTCATACAATCTGCTCAATTGAAATTAATGATTTCCAGATAAACAAATTTGGACTGGCAAAGAGGACTCAAATGTTACGCTTTATAAAATATCTAGTAACCAAAAAATTCTAGTAAGATCCTTTACAAAAGAAGACAGGTGCACATGCATCCTTTCAGGCATATGCAGACTTCTCCAGGGTATTACTTAAAACTCTCAAGGTCCTTATGAACAACAGATTAATGAAATAAACGAAGGTGAGCTTAGCAAGACAAGTTCTCATCAACCGAAACCACCCAAGAGTAAACCACACATGTATCAGATCACTACTCAACAAAGCCTTCCAAGTGAGACTCTAAACTGGTCTGCCTTGCATAAATAATGCATCAATGTCATTTTATTGTTCCTTGCCCGGGTATCAGATAGCTTGAGTAGGCTGTCCAATTTGAATCCTACAGCAGATCCTGCAATATGAAAGAGGACATCAATGTTAAAAGGCTTCCACCAAAAAAGGAACCGTAGATCATGACACGCTAGTCCTACAGAATACCTCGAGCAGTGCCTTGGTTCAATGCATTTCCCAAAGTGAGAATCGTCTGCATTACTTGACGCAATTTCGCTGATTCTTTAACCTACAAAAAAGCGGATGGTATATTTATTAGTTTTCGAAATCTTTTGGTGTAACTTGCAAGAGCTAACTTTACAAACTCAAAAAATGAGAGGATGTACCTCTCTCGCAGCACCGTTTATTGTGTCCAGGTTACATAATTTTCATTCACCTGAACAAAGTCGTATAAGCACGTACAGCAAGAATTGATGATAGCATTCGGCATATGAGAAACAAAAAGCACCAGAACACTCTACCTGACTGGAAAAAGAAATGCTAAATGCAAATACTCACAATTTTGATTCTACTCGTGGGACCTTCATCAGCTCCAGGAAAAACTGAAATTTGTTCATTAAGCACAATATTTGTTAGCAATTCATACGCAAGATGCTTTCGCTTCCCATCATGATCAAGACAAGAAGAGAACCTGCTCACACTTTCCAAGCATATCCTTGTTCCCATCGTAGTTCTGAAAAAATAATAATACCATTAAGAAACAAATAAATTAGTTAAACATGGCTTTGAAATTATCTTAAGGCATAAAAGAACAGGTTATACCGGATAAACGTCTACCACAACCTGAAACAAAAATATGAGTGTTTCAAACTGATAAAAAAACCTTTTCCATTTTCAGCAAAGGTCCAAGTTAGTTTCATGAAGCATTTCTCCTGCTTCAGCTCTCGTCCTTGTAGCACCTTAAAGTTGAGTTTTTTAACCGATTAAACACTTCTTAACCCTTCCCCTACATTTTGAGCTTCCACTCAAAACCCATGAAAGTAATTTGGAGAAACCAAACAATTAAACAATCAAGATACCAATTTAATCAACTAGAAAAGGCATCGCAATTCTTTCCCTTGCATTGAACCAAAATAAGCAATCCCAGAATATTATCAGTCAATTACAACAGGTATTGCACATAGGCAAGGGGTAAGATTTTAATATTTGCATATTCAAAGCTTCAAAAGAGACCCAAAATGAAATTGACGCTTATACTTCCAACTCTGAAACTGAAGGTGGGAGAATGAGGCCAATCTTTTTACCTAACCATGGTTTCTTAAGAGATGCCCCAAAATTGAATCGTGTTGTGTTTTCAACCAACCCTTCGAGGGATCTCAAGTAGGATATTAAGAGAAATAACTCTGTTAAAGAAAGATATTGAATTCATTAAGGAACCTAAAGGTGAGCAATGGGTATCAATTTCGTACATCAATCTTCACATACACTCAATGACAATAATAATACGCGCACGAAATTTATATGGAAATAATAAAAGACACAATAAAAAGCTGAGATTACTAAAAGTCCAAGTGAAATCACAGAATACAATATGCTTATTGGAGAATCAATGGGTGGGCCACAAACATCGTGGCTTAGAATCCTTTCCCAAATCTCTCAAATGCCAAATAAAAAACTCTAGGGGAACAATTGAAATTAGAGAACCCAAATATACATATAATACAAGGGTTGAACACAGATTCCCCAAAAATGAAATATGCGGCAATGAGCTAGAGTAGGTAAGGATACCTTAGCATGAGAAGATTGCCTTTGATCTCCTTGATGTCCAAAATTGGTTACATTGAAACTCTAGTGCCACTGCTCATTTTTTCTGAGATTAAGCGATTTAGGGCTTAGAAAAGGGGGATTGAGATTAAACAATACTGTTTACAGAGGACATGTATGTACGCATACACGCACGCATGTGTAGAGATGAGATTAAGAGAGAGGGAGGGAGGGGAACAAACCTGGTGGAGAGAGGCAGAGTTGTCCGCCCCAAATTCCAATCGTTGGAACACACACACACACACACAGAGGAAAGAGAAATAAATCGAGCAAGGGTTAAGAAATTAGACCTTACTACAACAGAGAATCAATCCTGAATGTTGTGACGCGACGATACCATGAAATTTTTTCGTGCGGACTTCGAAGTAGTCGTTATGGTGGTTGTCACCCTTATCACCGGAGGCAACTGATGGTAGTCCGTGGTGACGGCGGTGGCTGGAGATGGATTCTCCATGGTCACACAGGTGCTATTGGTTGAAGTTGGAGGGGCAGAACGTGGAGAGAGGAGGAAGGGAGAGGGAGAGAGAGGCGGCAGAGAGAATAGATCGTGAATTTCGATCTGATTTTAGAAAAATAGGGCAGGGCATTTTTCATGACAAAACATTTGTCTATGAAACGACGTCGTTTCAAATTACCTCGCCTTTGGTGACACCTTTAAAATATTTCATGACACCCCAAAATTTCGAACGAGAGCCAAATTAGTCCTCACCCGCCAGGAAGTAAACCCTTGTCGCCCAACTTTAATTTTCGGTGACCCAAAACTTGTCACCCAAAGCAAAAACATGTGTCACCGTTAGTTTCTCCCTTTGGCCCTCGCATAATCCAAACACTTTCGGTGACATGGTTGAAATTTCTTGTCACTGTTAGTAACATTTTAGTGACAAGTGTACGATTTTGGGGCCCATATCGGCCTCTCACAAAATAATCCGAAAGGTTTTTGTAAATAATCAACTCCAACAAATATCGGTAAGGGATTTCTCAGAAATCGTAGGGCAAAACAGAATGATTCGTGCTACGATTTCTGAAAAAGCCCTCACCGATATCTGTTGGAGCTGATTTCTTATACAAACCCTCCTAAAAATATTTTCAAAAAGATTAGTGGTTCAGATCATTTTGTGGGACCCCGATATGAGTCCCACAAAAATATATGCGCGTAATACATGAAAAACATTTGTACAAGTAGCATGGTTGCTTGTTTTTGGAGACAAGAAAAACTGACGTCGTTTTGAATGAAAAAAAAATTATTTAACTTTTTATTAGCGCACCAAGTTATTACCAACCCGGGAGGCGCAAAAATTCGGATATTTCAGTAACAACGAAACTTGTCTTTGGTGACAAATTTTTAGACCTTTCAGTGACAATTTTACGCTTGTCACCGAAACTTGTCTTCAGTGACAAACTTTCTGTCACCAAATCCCCTCATTATTTGGCCCCCCAGGATCTGGTTATCCAAAGGTTTTCAATGACAAGTAGTCAAATTTTTTGTCACCATTGAGTATATTCAGTGTCAACACCATTTTTTTGTCACCAAATGGTGTCAAAAGGTGTCACTATTGGTGTTTTTTGTTGTAGTGTTGGATGTGGTTTATGATGTTGCTGGTGGGAAGCTAGGGTTTGGGACTGGGGGTTGTTCATAGTTACAGGAAGGCATGCTCATGTAGTGTCATCGATCAATTCATGTTTGGCTCTATGTGTACAAGTTTGGTACTGAGGCCGCGAGTACGCAGTAACTCAGTCTCTGACAAACTTGGCAAGATATAAATAGATCGTTGACACTATGTCAGCGTGCTATGTTTCGTAAAGCGTACAATTTATCATTCATAAATAAGCTCTCACTACAAGAAAATAAGACTTGATTCAGTACTTTTGGGTGTTTCTTTTTCTTTTTTCAAAAACTTGTGATGTAAATCGTAGTGATAGATTGAACATGCTATCTCGCTCCCTGATGTGTTACTACGGGGTTTCTCTTTTGTATCGTTATTCTTAATGACATGGAAACTCATCTTTTTGCTGATAATAAAGAAGAAGGAGGAGGAGGAAATTAGAGTTAAAAGGGAAATTAAATCTGCTTTTAAAAGCATGTTGTTGAGATATCAAGTGAAATAGCAAGATTGGAAAAAGAGATTTTACCTCTAAGTTCAGAAAAGTGAAATTTAATTTCTATTAAGAAGAGATGAAATATTTAATTACCATTAGGCCCATGTATACAAAAATATATTTAGCATTAATGGAAGTGCATGTCACCCATGGGTTTTAGGGTACCCTGGGATTTTAGGGTACCATGGGATTTTAGGGTTTAGGATACCTTAGTGTTTAGATTTAGGCGCTTTTTAGGTTTAGGCACTTTCATATGGGTGCACGTCCATGTCTTTTTATCAACTAAATTTGCATGGTGTTCATTAGGGAACAACACCTTGTACATTCAAGCACCACAAAATTAAATTCGAAGGAAAAAAAAAAAATTGCCACACCAAGGGTTTGGCATCTCTGATTAATCAAAGTCATGGTCAATTCACATAGTGGTAATTACGGGTGACATAGGGTTTGTTTGGCAAAATAAGGATGAATCTCAAAAGTATAAAATTACAACCAAAATCCAATTTTTTTGAATAAGAACGAAAAAATTGGCTTATTTTTTTCTTTATTCAAAAAAATTGAGTTTTAATCATAATTTTTTACTTTTTAGATTTGTTGTTATGGAAAAGTAATAATCCTAAAAAAATTACGATATGCGATTTTTTTTTTTTGAATAATGGCAAACAAAAACGCGGTTTGGCAAATTTTGTTAAAGAACTCAAGAGCACTATGTGATGGTGACCCCAAGAGCATTGAATCAAGAACTCACTTTTGCTACTTAAATTCCTCTAATTAATGCCGTCTTCACTTGTATGAAAGTCGAGATCTGTAATTCAATATTCCTCTTCCCAATTAGAGTGTATGCATAGAAAATTCTTTTAGTCACTACCTAAGGGCTCGATTGGATGGTGTTTACGATGAGTGTAATACACAATACACCCAGATGAAGGGCAAATGGGATTGGTTTTGCACCATTTGAAATCCCTTTTTTCCACTATATTAACTTATCTCCCTTATTCTCTAATACACCAACCAGCCATAAACTATTGCTACCTCTCGATAGCTAACTCGGTTTAAATGAAGAAACACTACTACAATATTGTTAAAAGATGACGCTTCAAAAAGTGAAAAGATGTAAGTTTTTGAAAAAATCGTAATTAAAAAGATTGCAATAGATAAATAATGTCAGTCATCTAAAAAACTGTGATGTAATATATTTATGATGTCACTTTCTAAAATATTGACATAACTATTCTTTCTTTTTACTGTCAGTTTCTCATAAATTGTGATCTAATATATTTATAATATCACTTTGTAAAATAATGACATAACTATACTTTCTTTTTAATGTCAGTTTCTCCTAAACTGTGATCTAATATATTTATAATGTCACTTTGTAAAATATTGACACAACTATTCTTTCTTTTTAATGTCAGTTTCCTATAAACTGTGATCTAATATATTTATGATGTCACTTTGTAAAATAGTGACATAACTATTATTTCTTTTTAATATCAGTTTCCTATAAACTGTGATATAATATATTTATGATGTCACTTTGTAAAATAGTGACATAACTATTATTTCTTTTTAATTTCGGTTTCTCCTTATAAATGACATTGAAGAAAAAAAATTTGTTTTTGGAGAAAACGGTGCCATTTATGAGCGTCGTTGCTTTGAAGTCTCAAATCAAAAGCGGGTCAATCGTCACATATGGTATTAGAGCCTGTACCAACCGGAAATGTGAGACAACATGAGTTTTAAGAGGTAACAATTTTAACGATTAAATTTTCTGAGTGCTATCACATTGTGCATTTATTATCAAAAGTTAGGTTCATATTGATATTGATTTGACTTAACATGATGACTAGTAATAATATATTTTAACTATCGTACCAACAACTGTGATATGATTGATTGGATCTTGTAGTTATATTTATTCCCTTCTTTGTTATGGGAAATCCAAACTACCAAACATGACTTAAGTTGCCTCATGAACACCATGCAACTTTTAACTTACAAACACAAACACAAACATGAATTGCATGTGTACATATTTGCTTGCCAAACCTTAATATAAAAACCACACATAAACCCACAGACTGCTCTGATTATTTCTGACCGTCTTATTTCACATTCTACCAAACAAGTTCTTTTTTTTTTTTTGATCCGCTACCAAACATGTTCATTCTTGTAGTTTTTAGAAATGCTGGGGACACGTCTCTCAACCATTTTACAGACATTTCTCTCCCACAAGCAGTGGGCTCCACACATCTGCAAGCTCCACTGCTTGTGAGGGGGGAGCGTCTAGAGAGTGACTAAGAAGCGGTGTCTGTAGCATGATTGGCTTAACACATATTTAGGAACACCCTCCAGTCCCAAACCCTATCTGCTCACCCTCAATATCATAAACCACATCCAAAGTTTCCTGATGCAAACTCCCCAAAATACTCACATCGGAGGCATTGCTGTTTTCGGCGAACGCAAGGCAAACCGTCTTCCAATCGTGGAAGTAGAGAATCCCCACTTCATTGATCGGGACCTCGATATTCCCACCGAATAAGAAGCTTATCTTCGGAATCTTCACTACATCGTACATTGTATAATCATAGCACGTGTCTAAAAATGAAAAATATCCACTCCGGAAGCCGCTACCCTTCGTCGCTTCCAGAAAACTTGTACGGAGAGCAGCGTAAGCCACGGATGGAAGTCTTGTGATGACGGTGCCGGTGTCGATTATGGTGCCGGGAGTTTTGAACACTGATTCGGAGACCGGTAACCTACTTCCGCCGACTTTAATCCCGATGAGGTCGACGAAGTAAAACGACGGCGCTTTTGGATTCACGGGTGACGGAGTGAATTTGATATTCTTGGAATTCGTTCCCCCCTCTCCGAAAGTTAGGGTTCCGGTGCTAATCGGTGTTGGAAGACAGTAGAAGTAATTTCCGTATTTCGAAGCAGTTTGGGAGACGGCGGATAAGGGGTCGCGGCTGAGGCCGATCAGTCCGTCAGCAGCGTAGAAGGGGTTTTGGTTGTTTCTACCGCAGCCGAAGATGAAATTGGGGAAAACATCAGAGGGAGTTATGGTAAGTTTTTCGTAGCCGAGGAATCCAACAGAGGAGGAGTCTCCCTCGATATCTCCTCCGTCTTGAATGCCATAGGCGCAGGTGGCGGTGGAGCAATCGGTTGAGACTCCGGTGGCGGAGGTGAGTTGGGAGCATTGCGGTGCGTCGCAAGTTATGTTTCTGTATGATTCCGACGCGGACGGGTTGAATATGGGCTCTTTTTGATTGTAGCACCTGTATATTGGCATGAGTTTATCATATAGAAGGAAAAAACTTCAGTGCTGGGTGGGTATCTCATGGTGCCCGTTTGGACAATTTGAGTCGTCCATTGCGTTTTTGAGCTGCTCGGAGTTGGAGAGAGAAAAAGTAGAAAGAAAGGAGAAAAAGTAGAGAGAAAGTGTTAGGATGAGAGGAGAGAAAGAGTTTCAATCCGAGCGATCCAAAAGTGTATTGGACTGTATAGATTTGCCGTGCGGGTACCACATGAGATACACTCACCCGGCACCGAAAAATTTCTCCATATAGAAACAATACATTTGAGATGGGTATAACTTATGTACAGGCCGTGCAATATCAGTCGTCTATTTCGGCAATCAATGGTTAAGATATATTTATAAACTATTACCGGCAATAAAAATCTATTATCGATAATAGTTTGTTTTTAATCGGGATCGTCCAAAATACTTTTGAACGTATGGGATTGGGTCTCCGTGAGCCTCCAAAAAAATGTTATTTTCTACATTAGATATGGCCTAGTAGTCGAAAAACTAGTGTAAAAGAACAAAAATGATAAGAGTCATGACACTGAATCCATGAAACTGTATATAAAACTATCTGGACCTTTGAAAGTGAATCTTACCGGGCCTCATAAAAGAATCTTACCTTTTGTCCTCAATTGTTGGTTCATTTTCGGTATTTATGTATCCAACAAAATAATTAATATATATATATATATATATATATATATATATATATATATATATATATATATATTTGTATCGTTTATAGATTGTTCTTGAATTAAAAACACCGTTTAAGTGTTCTAAATAAGATTGTTTGGGTGGCACAAACAAGTTTAAGAAAATTGACTGCCATAGTGTAGCATTTTTTTTCATCGGCAAAAGAAATTTATTAATCATTAAAATAAGTTACAATGATTAAAATGATAGATTAGCATTTTTTATCCGATTATGAAAACGCCAACCGAAGAAAAACCAAGAATGAAGACGGAAAGAGCATTTTCAATATAGCAATTAGGTGTGTAAATTTGGCCCAGTGGCCCGAAGTCTTTCCTAGCCGATTAAAATCTAGCACTGCCCGGGCCTGATTTTAGCCCAGCCCTAGGCTCCACCCGATTTTAATCTAAAGGTTGCAATTAAAAACATATATCCCGGTTCAACATATGCAAATGAAAATTGAAGTAATTATTCTAGTTGGCCCTGCAAAATATAATGCAATATGCACCAAAGAGAAAAAAGAGAGCTATATGAACGTTTAGAATCTTAAAGCTCAAGTAATATATACTTTGTGCATGGCTCACACTGAGTCCAACTGAGACTGCTGGCAGTGTCGAAGACGAGAGATAGATCCTTTTTGGGAGTTCCAAGTCCAACCGTCACGTAGAATTTATCGAATCGATGAATGGGATTGGCCGGGAGGGTGGCTCTCAATCCCTGGGTTCTGTTTTGGGCCTTCTTCCAGCCAAGTCGGCGGTGAATTGACGCGACTCGGGATTGGTCATGAGAGAGGATCTGGGTCATTGTTGGAGCACTGGCTTGGTCTTGATTTAAGTGAGAGCATGGTCCATGTCGATGAACAACTTTAAGTGATCCCCTCTTGCTTTGATCTAGGAATAACGAAGTTTTTCACACTTATATACAGAGAGAGAGAGAGAGAGAGAGAGAGAGAGAGAGAGAGAGAGAGAGAGAGAGAGAGAGAGAGAGAGAGAGAGAGAGAGAGAGAGTCATGCATGTAATTACCTTTGGTGGAAGGGCTGCAAACAGAAGATGGCATGAGAGAGCTGATTTTAACCATATGGTAGTTTAAAGTCTCTCCACCAGCCAAAGCAAATCCTTTATTTGGGGAGCAGAGAGTTAGGGAGAAAGAAACCAAAAAAGCATAGACGAGGAAGCTAATGGATCCATTAATGGGACTGGCCATCGAACCGATTTCCTCCCTAGTTTCTCTCTGAAATACAGGGCACTTCTGCTACACACACATATATATATTTGGATAACTGGCCTCGGGTCAGTTTGCGCGCATATTCTACTAATCTTGAGGGATCACCCCATCGCCCACTTGCGTGAATCCGAATTAAAGTTATGAACTAACTCCATAAGAGTTGATAAAGTTTGAGAGGTGTCAAACATAAGACCTTAGGAGGGAGAAAAGTAATGTAACGACCGATATGTAACGGTTTTTTAGCACGCCGATACGTTACACCCCAGTATATTGGTGAGAGGGAAAAGTGGCCAATTCCCATTACTTAATGGTGCCTTTACAATTCACGTACAGATCGAATCATGGCCTTTACGGCCGTTACTGTTGTGGCATTTAAATTTTTTTCTATTTTTTTTAAAAAGATTCACAACCGATTCAATCGGCTGCTAGCTTCTCGTTATGTATCATTCCTTACTTCTGATACCGTTACACCTCGAACGTTATCATTACGACTTACGTGTCCCAATACCACTATGTAAAACCACCGAGATTTATATGCTGGATTTTATAATGGACTTTGATTCAACCTTTTAGGTCAAGCACTAAGAGAAAAATTATCCTTAATTTCTTATGGGCAAATTAGGGACCAATCTCCACTATCCCACTTTGAAAAACTCTGGTGGTACTCCATGGAGGGTCTCATAATTGGTTGCTGTAAAATGAGTGGGACAAAAGGAAAATGGAACTCAACAAATAAAGAAAGAAAAAAAGGAAAATTGTTGATAAAAACAAAGAAAGAAAAATTGATTTTGTTTGTGTGTTGTGCTTAGCTTTCAAAGTAGTGGAAAATAGGAAAAGATGTATTACTCCCCCTTTCAATTTTTTAGTCTTTTAATTTGGGAGTAGTAATTTACAATGTTTTAGGTGATTTTGAAAGTTTTGTTTAATAAAATTAATAAAGATCTATCAAACAAAATTCATGTTGAAAATAAAAAAATTATCAGTTGAAAAAAATAAATAATTTTTTATCCGGTTGAAATTAAACGAGAGACAAAACAATGAAAAGTAATAATTACATAAGGAGACCAAATGGTGCATGCCCGGCTCACATTCAACGCATGTGGTGATTTGAAACCACCTCCAGAATAAATCTGAATCACACGATATTGATTGATACATTAGTGACCAACTATAGCCACTTTCGTTACACAAATAGGCAATCATGTAAATTAATGATAAGACGTACTTGAGTAAATATAAGCTTTTTCCTAGTATCCTAGGACTAACAAGATAAGAGGAGAAGCTTCCTAGTCAAGGTCATGGGTGTAATAGAATACCAAAACATCATCCCAAATTGTGCCTTTTAACTGCAGCTCCATTTGGATGAGTGCTAGCTGCAATACTTCTCTTCATATATAATGGAGACATCATTTTATTGTAGAAAATTAATCAACATTCAATCACAACCTTTTTTTTCTCGGCGAAAGTTATAGTATATATAGTTAATATATATAGTTAAATTAAGACCTTATAAAAATTGAATTCCTTTTGTTGCCGGCCGATCATCTATATCTGGGAGTGATCGGATATGTTTAACGGCGAGGCAGTTGGGTGATGGTGCTGTCTGGGTGGTGATGCATACGGTGTTTTGTGTTGCAGCGATTATGAATCGGGTTAGGGTTTTGTGGGGTTAATCTACCGAGCTGTTCCCTTTGGGCATGTTTGTTTATTTGGGATTTGTTATTTATCTGGGTAACGGGTGTGCTTAATTGTTTTATTTTTAGGCTAATGTTTTAGACCTTTGGGGCTAGGCTTCGACTCATGTGAATACTGTCCAATTTTTTTTTGAATTTCCCTTATCCTTCTCCCGATTTTGAATAAATTTTTACCTATCAAAAAAAAAAAATTGAATTCCTAATCTCCTTACTCCTATAACCTCTTATAATCACGTTTCTATTTCATAGGATTGCAAACAGAAAATCTAAAAAAAAATTTCATCGAAAACGGTACCTTTTGAGGTGTCGATAAGGGGTACTGTGACTCATGTCACAGCAGAGCCCCTGCATCCCACCTTAGTGCATCCGTTGATATTGTTAAGTGGGAAATTAAGCCTCATCACTAGTGACGTTAGTGTACGGACAGACCTGGCATAGGAGCCTTTTCAATCTTGCTACCAGAATTAACTGACAAATTGCTCTTTATATTGTACTGTTGTTTTCATCTGGGGTTCAACGAATAGGTTATAGGAAGGTGTTTGTATTTAATTTGCAAAAATGATATTGGTACCTACGGTTCCGTAGGAAAAATGCATCGACGGCCGCATCGGGTTGTCTCCAGCTACCGAACAGTCGATTTGAGCCGTCCAAAATTTTTTTAAAAAAAAACGGAGTTGGCTTACGGGAGAATCAACGGCATTCGACGTGCGTAGGTGCTCGATCCAAACACCCCATTTTTTCGTGTATACATGTATGTACAAAAATGGTATATTTGGATCGAGCTCCTACGCACGTCGTATGCCAATAATTTTTGCGTAGGCACACTCGGTTTTTTTTTTAAAATTTTTGGACAGCTCGGATCAACTGTCCGGTAGTCGGAGACAGCCCGATGCGGCCATCAGTTCATTTTTCCTGCGCTATTGGTCGGTACCAATAGCAGGACCTTTTAATTTGCAAATAAGATTTATGAATTTGGGACGTCTATGGCTCCCGAAGCATGGGCACGTGATATTTCGGTCACTTTTGGGGCCTCTGACCAAGTATATGGATTTTACACAAATATGTGGTATTGGAGCATCTCGGAGCATCATCACTTGGCATATGAGACTTCATAATTACTCAACGTGTCTAGTAATAGCAAAATCCATTATTTACAGGTAGATGGAGCCATAATTTTTGCGTAGGTGGCAAATTTTAATGATAATTTTAATATTTTTAAAAATTGGAGGGGGACAACAGCCTATACTAACCCTCCTGGCTCCATCCTTGCTTATAAGATATGTTTGAAGGTACTTTTGCCATTTTAATTCTTCTAATGCCTCGATTGTTTTAAAGTTGAGATAGGTTAGATCAGTCCAATTTCCAATTATGGCATGTGTAATTCTTCCAATCTGTTTCCAGTTATGGCATATGGGTTATGTGTGAGAATATTCTATCCCCTTCTTTCTTTTCTTTCTTTTTTTGCCCTGCAAAAGATATTTACAAATCATTCAAGATGATAAACAAAAATTAAACGGATTAACGGCACAAATGCAAATGTCATCCAAGATCCAAGACACCAGGAAAGCAAAACATCAACCAAAACATTAAGGACCAAAAGGAAAACCCATTGTATCCCCTTCTTTCAGTCTATGTGCTTACACATTCAAACATACTGCTTCTCAAAAGGGTATTCAAGCGCCCTCTTGACCCTTATTTCATTCTTATTCTTACCTACGTACACAATCTTTTTATTTAATAGAGTAATGCCCGACACTATCATTCTTATATTATTTGCTCTCACCGGTGACGATGAGGATACGAGATTCATGTCATCAGGTGTGAAATATCCTCGTCTTCGTCGTCACTTGTGAGAGAACGTAAGAGTAGATGTGAAGTTACAATTGTGCCTGGCATTTCTTTTCTCAAATTAGCTTTTAACATAATTAAGAACACCCTCTAGTCCCAAACCCTATCTTCCCACCAGCAACATCATGAACCACATCCAAAGTCTGCTGCTGCACATTTCCAAAAATACCCACGTTGGAGGCATCGCTGTTACCGGCGAACGCAAGACAAAACCTCGATGAACCAACATAGATGAGTATCCCCGATACGTCAATGGGAACCTCGATGTTTCCGGCGAACAAGAAGCTTATCGTCGGAACCCTAACCGTATCGTAGCCGGTGAAATCGTAGCACGTGTCGAAAATCAACCCCCCTGCGGTCCTGTTGTAATCCTTGGTCGCTTCCAGGAAACTTGTCCGGAGAGCGGCGTATGCACCCGGCTGAAGCCGGGTGAAGGTGGTGCCGGAGTCGATTATCGTCCCGGGAGTCTTGAACACCGATTCGGAGATGGGTAACTTCTCTCCGCCGACTTTAATCCCGATGATGCCGACAAAATAATACATTGTCGCCTGTGGATTAACCAGCAAAGGAGTAAACTTTAAGTCAGTGGACTTTGTTCCTCCTTTCCCAAACGTTAGGGTTCCAGTTGAGCTCGAATCTGATGGGAGACAATAGGAGAAGTAGTTTCCGTATTTGAAAGCGGTTTGCGAGACGGTGGAGAAAGGGCCGCGGTCAAGGCCGAGTAGTCCAGCCGCGCCGTAGAAGAGGCCTTGGTTGTTCTTGCCGCAGCCGAAGATGAAATGAGGGAAGACGTCGGAGGGAGTCAGCGTCAGTTTTTCGGAGCCGAGGAGGCCGACAGAGAAGGAGGAGTCGCTGTACCGGATGCCGTAGACGCAGGTGGTGGTGGCGCAACCCGGCGAGTTTCCGGTGGCGGAGGTGAGTTGGGAGCACCGTGGTGAGTCGCAAGTTATGTTTCTGTAGGATTGGGACGAGGAAGGGTTGAAGGTGGGCTCTTCTTGATGGTAGCACCTATTGGTGTGGATTTATCATGAAAATACATAGTGCATTAGTAATGGTGAAATTATACAATGAGTACCATCATGTGGTACGTACTCTAGTTTCTTTTACAATTATACATTTTTTGATGTCTATCACTAAATATATAGATCTCATAAAAACATGTGATTGTAAAATACTCCTTCCGTCCCAATTTGTTTGTCCAATTGTCGAAATTCGTGTCTTTCAAAAATATACTTATATCTTATATTTTATAATATTTTTTATGATTTTGAAGATTTTATATAATAAAACTAATTGAGACCTATCAAACAAGATCCATATTGCATATTAAAAACATTACGAATTGAAAATTATAGCCAATTCTTTGAGAGGTCAAACACTCTCAAAAAGTCAAAAATGAGACAAACAAATCGGGACGGAGGAAGTAGTTTACAATACCACGTGAAGATACTCTTGAATTATTAAATAATTACTCATAATAATGACCATGTAGTAGTGAACAACTATAATAAAATCAGTAAAACCTTATCCTTTATGTCCTCAATTGTTGGTTCAATTACGTTGGTTAATAAATTTCTTTTTGCGATGGAAAAAAAATATTTCGGTTCATTATCGGTGATTGTAGATAATGTTCATATATATAGTATGCATTCAAGAACTATATATAACAATATCACAAAATCCTAACCTTTGTTGCCTCAATTGTTTGTTCGTTATTGGTATGGTAAAAATGTGAAATTATGTACTCCGGAAACACAGCTACATGGCATTTCATACTATTCCACAATCACACATTTTCGTACGGTCCATGACTAAGTACATGGATCTTCTCACATAAATACGTGGTGGCGAGCAGATCGACTTAGAATAATTACTCCAAAAAATCATGTTTTATCAATTAGGATTAGTAATGTAGGGTTCATGTTTTGAAACTACTGGACCACAATATGTCACATTTTTACACCGGTCTTTTATGATTATTATTTTCTTCGCACAGACTCAATTTAAACTAAAAAGTTGCTATTTAACTTGAATCCTACTCCAATATTCAAAATAAAACAAAATAAATGATTATTCTAGTGGGCCCTGCAAAATATACGTATCAAAAAAAGTAAACAGAGTAAATTACTAAAATCACCCCAAGGTTTCTACAAATTACACATTGCCCCTCATCTATGAGAAATTACAAAATACCCCTGTCTATAAACAAATTATTCTATTTTCGTGATGTAACCGCTAGAAAATTTGACAAAATCTGTCTGACATTATCAAATTCTAACACAATGGACCACATTAACCTTTTGGGGCTTGTGATCAAAAAATGCAAAGGGGTGAAAATAGCCTTCACAGGCCAAAAAAAGGTAAGTTGGTCAATTGTAAGTAGAATTTGATGTTATCAGACAAATTACATCAAACTTTCTAGCGGCTATATACGTCACGAGAAGAGATTAATTAGTTACAAGAGTGGAGTTTTTCTTTTGTAATTTTCCAAAGATGAGGGGCATGAAATAATTTTTAAAAATTTTGGAGGTGATTTTGGTCGTTTGTCCAAAAAATTTAAAATGGAAGTCTAGAATCTTAAATCTCAAGTAATACTTTACGCATGGCTCGCATTGAGTCCAGGTGAGGCCGCTACCGGTGTCAATTACGAGAGATAAGTCCTTTTTGGGAGTCCCGAGTCCGACCATTACGATGTAGTTACCCGAGCCGATTGAGTCACCAGACTTGTCTGGAAGGGTGGCTCGCGACCCCGGGAACCTGTTTTGGGCCTTGCTAAAGCCAAGTCGATGTTGAATTGATTCGACTCGGGATTGGTCATGAGAGAGGATCTCGGTCATAGTTGGAGTATTGGCTTGGTCTTGGTTGAGTTGAGAGCATGGTCCATGTCTATGAACAACTTTCAGCGATCCGATTTTGTTGTGATCTAGCAAAGAAAGAAAAGAAGTTTTCTTACACAATTAAGAATTCGTTTGTTTGACATCCAGGAATAATTATATATATTAAGCAAGTGTATTTTCTAAGCAAGGCCTATAAATAGCAAAACAAAACAAAAAAAAAGGGGGTTCACTAAAGGGGAAAAAAAATTTGAGAATGATAGTTTTACCGTGATTTTGTTCGTTTTTATGAACTTTTTCAATTTCGGTCCAAATTTTTGCACTCTACCACACTGTCATGTCAGGACGAATACTTAACCAAAAATTTTCACCAAGAACGGGCACGTGTACACACACATATAAGAGAGAGAGAGAGAGAGAGAGAGAGAGAGAGAGAGAGAGAGAGAGAATCATGCATGTTAACCTTTGGTAGAAGGGCTGCAAACAGAAGATGGCAGGAGAGAGGTAACTTGAATTGTATGAAAAGTTTGTCCACCACCAACAGCAAAGACCTTATTTGAGGAGGAGATCAGAAGTATCGAAAGAGAAACAAGAAAAGCATACAAGACATGGCCAATGGAGACAGTAGTGATGGGAATACTGGCCATCGGTCCTATTTCCTCCTTAGTCTCTCAATTAGCACTTGTGCTAGATATATACATAGATAGACACTTTAATTCAACCTTTCAAGTCAACCACTAAGAGAAGAATCTATGCACCAATCTCCACCATATCGACTTCAAAAACCACTGGTAGTCGTCCTTGGAGGAAAAATTTTTCAGTGCCGAGCGGGTATCACGTGGTGCCCGCTCGCGCATCCGAACCTTCCATTACGTGTTTGGACGGCTCAGAAAAGGAGAGAGAAGATGTTGGGATGAGAGGAGAGAGAGTGTTTTAATCCAAGCTGTCCAAAAATGCATCGGACGGCTCTGATGCACCGAGCGGCTGCCAAGTCGGCAATACCCGCTCAGCACTGAAAAATTCCTCTCCTTCGAGGCTCTCTTAGTGGCCTTTGAGCACGATGAATTGGGAGAGCCTGTTGTGCTTGTGCACAACATGCATGGTGTGCACGATCTGAGCCGTCGGATCATGCAACCGAGATGAGTTCATTGCCGTTGACTCTCGGTCGTCCATTGCCGAGATGAGTTTCGAGCAGTTGTTGGATGCACGACATGTTATGCACATCACACTTCGACAAATAGGTGTTCGGACCGTCAATGAGACATACAAGAATATGCATGAACTTTTTTTCTATTATTCTATGACAAGAAGTAGAAGCTTCTTAGTCATGTTCATAGAATCATGGGTGTAATGGAATATCAAAGTATCTATCATCTCAAATGGTGCTTTTATTGCATGTCCACTATGATGAGAGCTACTTGCAATATTTCCCTCTACATAAAAAAACAACAATTTTTAGTGACTTCTAGAACAATCCCAGTGGCTTCAGCCATTGCCATTTTCTAGCCATGAACAGTATAAAATTTTAAATTAGTGCCTTTTTGGCATTTTTAAACTAACTTTCATCAACTGTCATTCTTTAATCTTCATCCTCTATTCCTTGCTCGTCAGTGTAAGTTGTGTCCCTTCTAACAAATACTATGGACTTCGCAATGATCATATTAAACACAATTGAACTCAAAGGGCATGCATGAGTAATATCTTTCTCCCTCATATAGGTAGCTAAGTGTATGCCAATTGCTCTGATTTCCACTAAGGATATATGAGTAAATCTGTTCAAAGGGCATGAGTAATCTCCACTAAGGATGAGAGCTAGCTGCACTTCAATTCCATTGTGACATGCATTATGTTCTTTGTATGAATATATAAACATATATCCATCAAATCAGTGGAACTTTGGTTCCTTGACCTAACATAACTAGTGAAGCACGAGCCAATGGAAAAAGAGTAGCAAAACTATATATAATTACAAAAGCGGTTGCAATAAAATAAAATATTTAATGAAAAACTGCACTATCTACACATAGGCATTATTTTAAGTTGTCGGAGTAAAATCATGGGAAACCGACTAAGATGGTTTGGTGGCTGAATTGGATTGTTGGATGCCTTACCTGATGATCTCTCTGGAAAATTGGAAGGCAGATGGCCCCAAATAAATTTGTTGCGGAAGTTATCGATCAATTGGACCGATTTGGTACGAAAATTAAATTTGAAAGTTAAAAGAATTGCAATTGATACTTGGAGGACGAAAATGAGACTCGAAAAAACATAGGAGGACCATTTCTATAAATTTTCATTTTCTTTATATGTCTGTCCGTGCACAATTCCCTCCTCTCCACTCTCCCTTCGGGTACACACGAACTTCCTTCCTTTCTCAAATTCTATCTGTATATAGGTATGCATAGGTCTGCTTATATATGGGCTTACGTGCATCTATATTACATCTTCGCTTGAGTTGTTTTGCTGCTTCTTTCACAGTGTACTTGTAATGATTCCCAATCCGAAATCGACTTTTCTTGATTTATTATCCACTTACGCTTACGTTCTTGCAATTTGTATTATAGTTTCGCTTATAGACCCGTTCAAGATCTTTAGTCTTGGATTCTCCAATGATACCGAGCTATGGCGGCCTTTATTTGGGTTGCATTTTTGATTGGTTTGGATTAGACGCGCAATTGTATTGTCACGGTCTTTAAATGTTATATCCGACTCCAAAATAGAGGAATCTGCATGTTCTGTGAATTGTACATTTTCGTGTTATACTGTTGAGAACAAATAAATATGCCTCATTTCAAATCATATTGAAAGGGCATTCGTAAAGCCATCTTGTCTGATTGTTGCATAGGGTTTGTGCATAATTTTCATACACGTACTCTAGCTGTATTTCATTACTGAACACTCAGTGAAGTACAAGATGCTACTCGCCGCTATCTAAGTGCTCGCGGCTCGCCCCTCTTGGTTTTTGTCTCTTTGTCTATCTCTCTTAATAATTCGATTCCGAAAATCAAAATCAATGGTTTAGATTGATTTTCAGACTTTATTAGTTCGGTCTGGTTTGAGATTTTAAGAACCTGAAAAAATAGGTCCGGTGTGGTTTTCAACCTTCAAATCCGAAGTAAGCCGGACCAAATTGGAAAATGTGTGTGTATTTATATGTTGTGTTGTCTCTCGAAGTGTGTATTCTAAGGCCATCCACAGTGGTATAATAAAAAATGGATAACCAAAAGTTGACACATCAGCTTTTGATTATTCACTTAAGAGATTGCTAAGCTTAACAATGTTGAGGTTCACAATGGTCACTTCTAGTCCATAACCAAAATAAGGGGTCCACTACAATTTCACACAATCTCTCTCTCCCTTTTTGTTTCCCGCCATTCACTTCCCTCCATTACGTTTTTTTTGGGCAAAAATATATCGAATATATGGTGTTCTTCCTAGTGTTATCTATCAAAACAACACCGATTTTTTTTCTTCCTATTCCTATAGCCTATATCACAAATCCGCCACTCTCTTAATCTTTCAAAAAAAAAAGATCAGATGTGTTCTTAAATTTGAAAAAGAATGCAAGGTTCTTCCTCTTTTTTTTTTTGCAAGGTTCTTTGTTTACTCAACCATAGGGGGAGGAACAAAAAATTGAATAACCACTTTTTAGTCGAAAAAATCAAAATTTTTTTTGCTAAAAAGTGATTATTTATCAAAATACTGGGGTAAAAATAAAAAAAAAAAAACACTTTTCCCAATTCCTCTCGTTGAGATCAATAACCTATAAAAGTTTGGCGCAAAACTAAAAAAGGAGAAAAAAATTCAAATAAAAACAATTTTCAGATTTAAGTTAAGTTTAGGGAAATTTTTAGAAATCGTCTTCCAAGTTTCAACCGAGTCTCATTTTCGTCCTCCAAGTATCAATTGCTACTATTTTGACCTTCAAGTTTTTTTTTTGCTCCAATTTGGTCCAATCATAAACGTCTGTTAACAAAGATGACGGAAATTGGCAAATTGAGGATATTGTGGACATTTCTCTCTCTTTTCTTTGGACAAAATGGACATTTTGCCCAGTTTCCCACCCAAATCAGGGCAAGGTATGATAAAACCCCAAAACTGGTACCCAAATCCATTATCTTTCAATGGGGCTAGGGTACAATTGTACAAGTCAGTGAGGGGATCGTAAAAGACAAGGGAAAGACCACAAAGCTCTCTGCGAAGATTCCATGGATGTGCACAATATGGGGTAAGTTCGAAGCCCTACCACTGGCCCAACCATCTCTGATAAACCCACAAATTGTCCACTTTCATTCACCTGAAATTTCAAGAAGACAGAGTGCAGAAAAATGGTTATCCGACCATAGAACTAGAGTAGCAAAAAGTAAGCATGCGTAGGAATTATCTTTTGCTGAATAATTCTTCTTAGTTTATCAAAACTAATCATTCAAGTTTTCAACCAAACCACTTTTTCCTTTCTGAGAAATCGTTTCTGAAAATTAATAACCATATAGAACCTAAGTTATCAAAAGCAAACAATAAACTTACTAAAAAAAAGAGGAAAATTGGACATTTGGTGCCCGTCTCAATCATTTTTTCCTTCAGAATTTTTTTTACTAAAGTTTGATTTTTTAATGGATTTTGCAGAGTAGGGATGCTTGTGCATTTTTTATGTGGGTGGATTGGCCAATGCGTGCTCGGTCAATAGAAGACATCCTTGGGTTGCTTAGAAAAACCACCCAGCTTGAGGAGGAAGTCCGGCTGTGCAAACAAAGAGAGAAGAAGGTGATGGCATATGGGGTGGTGTTTTTGGTCTTCTGGCCGTGGAACCTCTCCTCTGGTGATGAGAAATGCAAATGTGATCAAGGGTTTTAAGCAACTGAGTTGCAAAAAATAGTGATCTAGGTTATGCTAGGTTATTGTAGGTTAAGTTATTAGGTTATTTTATGGTTGGTTACGGCAGCCTAGGTAAGGTTTTGGTGGCTTTTTGGTTGGGGAATGTATTACAGGTGGTGTTGTAAGTAGTTGTGTAACCCATGTAACAACCCATTTTGTGAAATTGAAGTAAATGAAGTCGGTTTATTTGGCTGCTAACCTGTTTTTATCATTTCTTCTTATCATTGATTGCAAGCAACTTTCAAATTTAGCAGCATAAGAATGGGACCAATGAAACTTTGAATGACAAATAAGTTTTGCCTTTGAAATTGGGTGCCAGTATGTGGAACAACTTTGAATGAGATGTGCATTTAGGAGCATTTAAAAAAAACCAGCTTTGACAGCATGCCATTGTTACTAACTAGATTTGCTAGCTTTAGCACAACAGATTTGCTAGCTTTAGCATCACAAAACCTTGACACATCTTTACACCATTCAATTTGTTGCAATTGCATGAGCAGAGCACAAAAAATACAGCAGAAACATATTACAAACAGCAATATAGATGCCTTTGAAACCAATCTGCTATATACAGCAGAAGGCAGATTAGAAACTAGCTTGGAACTTGCCTAATACTGCATAAGAAAGAAAACCAATACACAAAACAATTCAAAGAAGCCACCTTTGGCATTCATAAACCATTACAATATGTCCATAACCAAAAGCCATTACACAGTAGCCATATCAAGCTAGTCCATAATATCAACCATATCAAGCTCTCTCAGTTGAAGAACTGGTCCAAATATTACATAAAGAACAGGTCCAAACATTACATAAACCATGACCCCATAATAACAAAAATAACTTCTCCAAAAGTAGATGTTTCCAACAAAAGAGCACAACAAACACAGTGGCCATATCAAGCTCTTTTGGTCGAAGCTTTTGGCAATCCAGAATAGTTGATGAACTTCCTTTGATTGGCCCTTGTATTGACACCATGGTTTGGTTGTGGTGGTGCCCTTATATTGACACCATGGGTTGCTTGTGGTGGTGCCCTTATATTGCCAGCCTTTGTTGCTTGTGTTGCCCTCATATTGAATGGCCTATTGGTCCCCATTGCTGCTTGTGGTTGGCTGAAACTGGTCCACATGGTTGGTTGGCTGCCACTGGTCCCCATGGTTGGTTGGCTTGCATTTTGTTGTTGTCCATTGGCAGTGGTGTGCTTCTTTCTAACCTGTATGCACTAAACACCTTTTCACCACTCACCACATATATGTAAATAAGCTAAAACAAAATCTGAAATCAATAGAAATTAAACTCACTAGTAGCTTTGCCCTAGTTGTACCCTGGTTTTCAGTGACTGGTTGTCCTTTGCAAGTTCTCTTATTATGCCCAAGGTTACCACATTGGGCACATGTTGTTGTGGTGTTTCTTCTCTTCAACTTGGTGCCAATCTGTGGTTCATCAGGTCCCCTCTTCCTCAGTTTCTTTGGTCTTCCTGATTGAATCTTAACATTCGGTGGCAATGGTCCAATGACACCTGTTTTGGGCCACATATCTGCACCATTCATTGGATAGATTATTGGCTCATAGCTAGCCATGTAAGTCTGTTTTGTGAACCAATGGTCAACATATTCATCTACATTCTCATGATTGTACTCAATGGCTGCAATTGCATGAGCACATGGAAAGCCAGTGAGGTCCCATTTCCTACATGTACAGGTGTGGTCAGTAAGATCAACTGTGACTTGTTCACCACTAAAGCAGTGAACTTGGTATATCCTCTCTCCTGACCAATAAGCCAAACAATTCGCGCTTGCATAATCTGACCTCTTATTAAGCCTACACCTGATGTTGGGACATAGAACACCAGTGTACTCCCTCATTTTCTCTCTTCTTTTTTGCATTCTCTCCATCAAAATCAATCTTATCTCCTCTAACATTGGTATGATTGTTTTTGACCTTGCATCTAAAATGGTATCGTTAAAGCTTTCACATCTATTGTTGTCCAAAACATCACATTTGCTCATGGTCTTAAAATGGGATCTTGACCAATGCATAGGTGGGTGATCAGCTAACCAATTGATGGCTCCCTCATCAGCTGCATTCAGTTCTTCCATATGAAAATTGAACCGAGCCACATAACTAGCCTTAGCTGCACTGAATAGTAGCTCCTTCAAGTGTAAGCCCTTGTGAAATTCCTTGAAGTTATTGTAGAAGTGCCTTATACAGAATCTGTGTTCCGCATATGGGGTTACCTCTCCACAAGCAGCAATTAAACCCTGTACAATTAAACCCAATAATGGAAAACTAAAACATACATGAAAGAGAATTAAACTAAAAACTAAAACAATGGCTGAAAGGGAAACAACTAAAATTTACCTTTTGTTTGTCTGAAATGAAAGTGAAATTGGGGTTGTTGTATATATTAAGATCTTCAGATAGGATCTCAAGAAACCATTTCCAGGATGCCTTGTTCTCAGCTTCAACTACTGCATATGCAACTGCATATGTCTGGTTGTTACCATCAATCCCAACAGCAACTAACAACTGCCCTTTGTAAGGGCCTTTAAGATGGCACCCATCTAAGCCAATGAATGGCCTGCAACCAGCCATGAAACCCTCTTTGCAAGCCCCTAAAGCAATGTACAATCTTTCAAACCTTGATTTCTCTCCACCTTCTTCATCTTCAATGGTTTTCATTATAACAGTACTGCCAGGGTTTGTCCTTCTAAGCTCTTCACAATAGTCTGGAAGCTTGGCATATTGCTCCACATGGCTACCCTCAATCATTTCCTTGGCCTTTGACTTTGCTCTATACAGTTGAGACCTTGATACCCCCACCTTGTGATCTTTCTGAACTTGGTCTTTCATGCATTTAACTTGCCAGCTAGGATTAGATCTAAGGGTCTCCACATACTTGTTTGACAACCATGTAGAAGTCACTTGTCTATTGTGAAAAATCCTTTTACAGTTGTGTGTATAAATGTAGGTCCTTACTTGAAAACTGTCCAGACCTTGCATCTTAGATGCAAGCAAAGACCATGGACATGGTTTTTTGCAGGCAGCCCTAACCCTTTTGGAATCATTCTTGACAAACTTTATGGCTTTTGCAGTCTTTATGGCATGCTCTTTCACTGCAGCTTTGAACAACTTTCTTGTAGAAAAAATCATCCCAACCTTGAACTTTGGGTTTGCCATGTCTGAGGTAGGATTAAAAACAATAGGTTCTTCTCTACCTTCCTCACCATCAGAGCCATTGAGGCTGATAAGCTCATCAGATTGAGCCTCTATATCTGATTCTTCATTGTCATTTGCTTGGGTACTACTAATAGTCATTGGCTCTTTTCCCTTTCCCATGGACAACCCTCCCCACTCAACATTTTTGTCCACATGGATATCAAACAGTCTATCATCTTCATCATCATCAGCTTCACTATCTACGAAATCCTCCAAGTCTGTTTTATCATCACTTGAGTTTGTGTAATCTTGATCTTCATCACCCTCATACACATCTCTATCTCCATTCCCGTCCTGCTCCTCATCAGCTACTCCAGTAGTTAAGTGCTCCTCAACAGCTACTCCGGTAGTTAGGTGGTGGTTTTCATTAGAAAAGATTTCATGGTGTTCTACGTACACTTCAATGGTCTTGCTTAATTTGATCCACCTAACCATTTCTACACAGTCACTATCATCTTCTAAGTTCCTAAACCCATGGTATAGATCCCTCGCAGGAACTTTATAGTGATAAGTCATAGAGCCAAATAAATTCAACTCCCTAACCATGTCTTTCAATTCTATCATTCCCATGTAGTCACTATCAACCCAGTCAAAGAAACATACTTTACCCCCAACATATCTCCTACTATTTACACCAACCACAAGCTTTCCATCATAATGCAGCTTTATGGAGAAGTGTACATCACCTTTTTCTGTGCAAACAGGTGCAAACAAAGTAAAAAATGGTCATGCACATGGAAATAACATACAGACGAGGTGGGGACCGAAATAAAGCCTTTCCAAAGAGTAAAGAATTCATACATGCATAAAAAATGCCGATCAAACAAGGCATATACAAAAAAGCATATAAATCCAAAAGAAGAGTAAAGAATTCAGAATCACCAAAATCGAGCCTTTCCAAACAATATTAAATGCACACCAAACTTTAAATGGTTGTCCGAAAAATTAAATACCTAAACTTACCATAAAGTGGTCCATCTTTTCCAACCCTTAAAATGCCCATTGGTTTGAAAAAGCCTTTGTCGAAATGAATTTTCCTGCCTTTAACACCACCTTTTGCAGAGAGCTTTGTGGTCCTTCCCCTGTCTTTTACAATCCCTTCATTGACTTGTACAGTTGTACCCTAGCCCCATTGAAAGATAATGGATTTAGGTACCTGTTTTAGGGTTTTATCATACCTTGCCCTGATTTGGGCGGGAAACTAGGCAAAATGTCCATTTTGTCCAAGGAAAAGAGAGGGAAATGTCCACACTACCCTCAATCTGCCAATTTCCGTCATCTTTGTTGACAGACGTTTACGATTGGACCAAATTGGAGCAAAAAACAAACTTGAAGGTCAAAATAATAGCAATTGATATTTGGAGGACGAAAATGAGACTCGATTGAAACTTGGGGGACGATTTCTAAAAATTTCCCTTAAGTTTAAGTTAAATTCATAAGAATGCAACCTAAAATAGAAACGTAAAAGAAGAGTAAAATACCTTAATCTAACAACGATGAGTTAAATTATAGATGATCGAGAAATATAAGCTTCACTTTTGGAGGAAAAGAAAGAGAAACAGTTTGTGGTTGAAGTGAAAAAGATATAAAGCAAGTGAAGAAGAGAAGAATAAAATAGTAGTTGAAATACGTGTGTATATAAATTTTGGAACTAGTTAACTTATGTAGTGTGGGGCTCACAAATTTTGATTATTGAAAAATGTTGCTAGTTTTGGTTATCCAAAGCCCAAAATTTGATTATTTCTAAGGATGTTGCTAAGTTTGATTATACCATTGTGAGCCATTTTTTGCACAAATATTGTTAACTTTAACAACAATTGTCTTTTGGTTATACTACTGTGGATGGCCTAAGTTTCTAACCATTATGTTGTTTGCCTTAATCTCTTAATAGAATATAGAACTTACCGTTAATGATTTTACATGCCGAACCGCAAACATGCCCCAAACAACCCTCGAGACGTCAACCCACAATCAACACAACAAACACTTAACTGTAAAACCGTTGTTCCGATTGCGCCTATAAATTAACGACGGCCGACACAGATCAATCAACCAAAAGTTAGTGCTTGTGTGCGATAAAGAAAGAATGTGTGTACAACCATATATGAAGATGACCAAACCGCTGACCGGATCACGCCCATTATCAAATATATAAACTCATTAGCGATAAAATAAAAAAACTACCGTTAATACTTTTAGCACATTTGAAAAACTAGGCCTTATATCCATCCTCCTAAATAATAAGAACGGGATTGAGGGATGCCAATTTTTGGCTCGATTTTTCCAATTAAGTCCCTTGATTGGGCAACCTCAAGGCTAGAGGTTGGGGGTAATTGCGTCCATTTGCGTGCTTCTATTTCGGTAATTACAAGTGTCTTGGAGGGCAATTGAAAATGTGTCATTCCTGTGGGAGTACACGCGTTCTCTTCCCGTTCAACTATTCCTCTCCACCACTTTACTCTCCCTCCCTTCCAGAAGTTTTACACACCGCTGCAACATCTCTCTCTCTCTCTCCTTCGTGCTTTCAACTTTGAAGAACGAAGATTGTCAACGTTTTGATCGCCGATATTCATGGGTAATCTCTCTTGACCTCTCAACCTCCTGTTCAGAGTGTTTTTAAGGGTTATCTCGATTTCGATTTTGTTTTTTCTCTCACCTCTATGTTTCCCTCTGTCTTATGGAGGCGCCAGCGTCGGAGTCACTCATCGGCTGTAAGAGGTAGGTTTTACACGTACAACTCCAAGATCGCACTTTTCCTGCTTTTCGATTTTGTTTTTTTCTCTCACCTCTATGTTTCCCTCTGTCTCATGGAGGTGGCGGCGTCGGAGTCACTCATCGGCTGCAAGAGGTAGGTTTTACACGTACAACTCCAAGATCGCACTTTTCCTGCTCCAAAATCTGTCGCTGCCATAGATCTGGTACACACACACACACACTCTCTCTCTCCATGGTAGGTGTTAAGAACACCAAATAATATACCTATTAGTTCTTGATTCTGGGTCTCTCGATTTGGTAAAGAAAGCCCAATAACTTACATGGAGTTTCTAAATTTTTTTATTTGTGAGACGTTGGTTTCTTGATGTAATTCAGATGCCCAATAATAAATTAATGAGGCTTGAGTTTTGTAGCACCTATAGCAGAAGAGTACAGGATCCAGATTTGCTTGACTAAACTTTTCTCTGATTTATAAATTGTCATGTTACTTGATGGATGATAAGATTTGCACCTGGGGTTGGAATATTGAAAATTTTAGTGTAGTGTGGTGTGGTGAACAACACTTGCAGCCCTCATTTCTTTGTGTTCCCTCTCTGTCGTTACTTTCCTTCTCCGTTCAGCAACATATTCAGGATTCTGTTGATAGGGCTACTTGATTGAGTTAAAAGCTTTTGATTTTCTTTTTCATTAGTAGGGAATATCATTGATTCGATGAGTACAAATGGAGGGCCCATGACCCCATTGTTCATTATATATATTCATCATATCCATATTACTGCAGAAAAGTATCCCAAATTATCTCCCAGATCGTCTCAACTAAAAGATCTAAACTTGACTCTCAATCTGAGCTTCAAGTGCTTCTACTCTCTCCCTCAAATAAACTACTATAGACAAAGAAGAGCTGTGTTCTTAACTTTGCCTTTTTCATTGTACAAACTTCCCATCCTATGCAACTAGCCGTCATTTTAGGCCTGTAATTTTCTAAAATCCAACTTGTTGAGTGAATGAGTCTGTGTAATTCTTGGCATTTGGCCCAAGCTATTCTCACTCTCTCATCAGATTGTTGTATGGCTAGAAATGGATTGATGGAGAAGCATCAAGTGTCCTCCAATAGAACTGCCTTTATGTCATTGTTTTGGCTGTGAATGGTTAAATTATTTATGTAGTTATCTAATTATTATTCATGCCTGCATACTATATATATGCCTACATATAAATTATTTTAACTTTATATATATATATACGAAGGCATCATGTACGCTTTGGGACAGGATTAGCAATAATACCCCACACTTGGGTTTGCTAATCCCATCAGTTGGGGGGATTGGGCAACACATGGGATTCCTAATCCATCTGATGAAATCACTCCAAGCATGGTTTTTGGTTTGCAGATCACTTTGGTAATCCTACCCAATCCTGCTATCAAATAGGTCCTAAAAGTAGGTTTCACGGAACTTAGTTCTCAGCATTTGTTTTAAACCCCGTTTATTGGACTCTCTTTCAATTAGACAGACTTTGATGTATCCTAATTTCGTTTACTTCTTAAGAAATATTGGACTCTCTTTCCTTATTGTCTTCCTTTATTTTAATGTTTGTTTATAGAATAGAACTAGGGCTCTTCCTTTATAAAAGGTTCTTTTTCGCTGACTTGTGCAGTTCATTGAAGGAAAAGTTGAGAAGGATTTAGATTCTGATGGTCAAGTAACTGGAGATGAAGGACATTCTTGAGGCCTCACCAGATGCCAATATCAAGCATTTTGATTTCTGTGCTTAGTGGAGCAGGTAGGTTTCAACAAGTATTTTACTGACTTAAAATTGTCATTTTACCATTGTGAGTCATCAATTTGACATTGTGCTGAAAGGGTATAACAGTTGGATTGCTAATGCTTGAATTGCAATTTTGAGATTGAAGTTTAATATCCTAAGTTCAACCTTTTAGTATTGGAATCTGGACCTGTTTTCCTACAAATATACAAGTCTTGCTAGAAGATAGAATAGAAATGTTGGGCTTACATACGAACAACAAAAATGGCCACTTTTCTATCACTGATAGCTGCCTGCTATTGCTGCTTGCATGCAGGAGAGTGGTAGTTCTAGGAATCTTACTACATTTTTTTTCCAGCTTTTGGTGCACAAAAATGACATGGCAAACTATTTTCTTCTCTGATACCTGTCATCATCTCTCTTACATTGCACAAATAAGAATTCTATAGTATCGTGCTCTATTCTAGCCACAAGCATGTAAAAATACCTCCACAACTCTGAAGGTGCTTCTGTTTCGTTCCCCCTTGCAGGCAGATCTTTGTTAATTTACTGTAATGTTACTGAACTAGAATTGCTTGAATTGAATTTGGCAACAGTTGGGATGCCAAGCATTGAGTACATGTTGGTTTAATGTCTTAGCTTCTGTCTTTAGTCCAATTTGTTCCCAATTTGATGCTGTATCTTCTATTTCTGATGCATATATTCCTTGTTGCTGCCAAGGATGATATTTAAATGCTTCTACAGGAAGGTGCTACTATTTGGTTTTCAGTGATGCTTTGATGTAGTGCTCTTCATTTCTTGAAGACCTCATCAGTACAAGAACAATTCAGAAAGCATTTTTTTATTTGTTGAGTAGTGTACTCTCAATGTATAATTATGAGACATTGTATGTGGTTTGATAGAAAATATTGTCAATTTTTTTGGACAATATGTTTTTCATTTAGAATTATGATAGACAGATTTGTATGATATTATGAATTGTTTGTATGTGTGTATTTCTTACTTTATTACTTATTATATGTTTGTTAATGAATTATGAACAAGTGAAAATAATAGCAAATGGGTAAAAAAAAGTATTAGTAAGACTATTCCCGGTGTTTAGTAAATGCGGGGAATTCCCTTGCTGGAGGCGGTATGGGTTCTAGCTGGAAAAAACGCGGGGATTATTCCCAGCGTTTTGTAAACACCGGCAATCACAGTGTTCATGAAAAACGCTGAACACCGGCAGTCACAGTGTTCATGGAAAATGCTGGGATAAACTCCTGGAAGATTTTTACCAGCGTAAAAGTCAGCGTTTATTTCACTTTTGCTGGTGTTTAAAAAATACCGGGAAAATCATGATTTCTTATAGTGCGTAAACCATCTAAGGTTTTGCTACTTTGATCAATCTATATAGGAACAAGTTTTAATGCTCTTCTATTGCATCATGCTCTTCTAATCTCTATCAAAATTTGTTTCCTTCAACAGGTATGCATTCGTGCTGTGCACGAAGGTGCACCTAGTAATATATAAAAATCAACCTTTACCGTCATCGCATTTTCAGATTTTTTTTCTCCAATATTTAGTGGCTTGGTAATTTTCCCTGCTAGTGTAGTGGCTTTGTTGGTGGAATTTCTCCGTTCTAAATTATTGGTCCATCTTTCCTTTTATGGATGTTCCAAAATGAATCTCCATTTTGAAAAGTCGGCATAAAAAGTTGTGCAAAGCTCTTTCATAGTTTCTTTTCTACGTTAAGGCTCCGTTTGTTTCAATGTAAAATGTTTTTCATGTAAAATATTTTTTCAGAAAACAAACTTCATACTTTTATTTTCCAGTGTTTGGTTGGCACTAGAAAAATATATTCAAAAAGGAGACAAAATAGTGTAGAAAGAGAGGGGGTTTAAATGGTGAAGAGATCTGAACATAACTTACGGAAGGTTTCAGGGCAAGTCATTTTCATCCAATTCATGAAAAATGTTTTACATGTAAAATATTTTTCTCATTTTTTATACAACCAAACACCAAAAAATAGGTAAAACATTTTATCGGAAAATATTTTACGTCCAAACAAACGAAGCCTAAGTGTCATGTCAATGAAGCATACAGTAGAGGCAAATAGAGACAATCAATATCAATTAGTATATTTTCATCATTCTATCCATAAAAACTCGCTTCTCCAAATGGAACAAGCAAATTGGGACGGTGAGAGTACTAAATATGGCCATTTATTTATGCCATATTGTAGGAGAATGTTAATGTTAAATGTTCCGGGTGTGCTGTAGTGCACCCCTGTGTAGTGCGCATGTAGGGCGGCACATAACTGTCGATCTCATCAACTAACAGTTCAGATTAAAAACAAACCTTGAAGAGTTTATTTTTAATTTGACCTGTTGAAAACACTTTTGGATGACTACAATGTCGCACTACACAGCGCATTAAACAGAATGCACTAAAACGTTTCTCTTTTTGAGGGCTTGAACCCTGCCCTCATGCATGGAGTATAGCTGCCCTACTAACACTCACTTGCATATGTGGGCAGATTGCTGCACACAATTTCCTGAGAAACCCCTAATTTCTGATTCCAACATGGAGTATAGGGTTCCCAAAGGAAAGTCTCTCTTCCCACCTCCCCCTATTTTATTTTATTTTGTTAGGTAATGGTGAAATTGCTCACATATAATGCCCCACTTCGATTTCTTCTCTATAATTAGCGCGTGAAATTAATCGAAATCTGTTTCCAGCCTCTTCAATTTCTGAAAGGGAAGTGCTTTTGGCACTCTCCAAATTGATAACTGCACTCCCAAAGTGGAGTGTCGAAATCAATTTGGGAGGTGTCGAAATGAATCCCTACATGGAATTGATTTTGGCACTCCCCTAGAGACTGTGGATATCAATTTAGGAAGTGCCACATTTCTAAGGAGAGTACCAAAATCAATTCTCATTCTGAAATTGCTCCCATCGAAAATGAGCTCTGCGATGGCCTATATATGGATCTGTTTATTTCAACCAAAGATGCTTTCGCAAGACAAATTGCAGCTCTTTTTGGTTGCTGAGAAAATCCTAAGTAGAAATATATCTTCTCTTGTTTCTGAACCTCGAAGAGTAGTTCCCAATTGGAGTATCTTGATTCAATGTGGTACATACCACTAACTTACTTGATCAGTTCCATTATTAAATGAAAATTGGAAGCTTTATAGTTTGTTATTCTCGGAAAACTTCAAGATTGGGCCTCTGACGTAAGTTCACGATCGAACAAAATAAGTAGTAAATCATTCTAAAAATGGGGAAAAAAAATTACACATAAAGAGGTAGTTTGAATTTTCGAAAGCAATAATCATTAGTCATAAGAAGAATCTATCTGATAAAACAGAAGGGTGTTTGTCCTACATGGCACCTTTGTCCTATGTTGCACCTATTATGCATATGCACACATGTTCACACACGCCGGTACACAAGTTCGCAAATGAAAAATGTTATTAAAAAATTAAGTGCTCTATTTTTTAATCCGGTTGAACTGGTGCGAAGATTTTATTATCCTACTTGGTCATACTAAAATTTTGTTTCTAAGGCCTTTCAACGAGTATCCTAAGATTCTTTATTTAGTTTCATGACTCTCTTAAGGTGCCCATTAAAATCCCTTCGAGCCAAAATTCAATTATGACTATTTAAGATAAAATTATCAGAAAAATAAGATTTTCGCACTGGTTCAAACGGATTGAAAATTGGAACACTTAATATTTGAACTATATTTTTTTAATATATAGTATATTAAAAATATGATTAAAAATTTAAGTGCTCCACTTTTCAATTTGGTTGAACCGGTGCGAAGATTTTGTTTTTATGATCATTTTATCCTATTTGGTCATAATAAATTTGTCTCTAAAGCCTTCCAATAAGTATCATAAGACTTTTTATTTAATTTCGTGACTTTCTTAGGATGCCCATTGAAAGCCCTTCAAGCCAAAATTCCATTATGATTATTTAAGATAAAATTATCAAAAAAATAAGATTTTCGCACGGGTTCAAACGGATTAAAAATTTGAACCTCACCCATCCCCATGCGTATTCTTTTCTCTTGAACACCGCCCCGCCCCCAAACCCCCCCCCCCCCCCCCCCCCACACACACACACCCCTCCGACGAAGCAACCCGGACTCTCCCTAATGTGCGACGACTACCTATCGGTCTCCGGCGACACCACCGTAAGGAAAAATAATGTAGAACAATATGAGGATGAATGTAACAAGAGAGCATGAATTTTTCTGAAGTAAGTTGGAACAATGTAAGGGGTTGTTTATATAGGCAACGAAGAGGCACGACGAAGCGGTGCCATCCAAAGGGATACCTATTTTCCGAAATGACTGTTATACCCGAAAAGGTATTAATTTGTTCTTAAATAGCCGAGTGGCTACCCGAGACCGAGTACATGCATATTTAATTTATGGATAGTGTCATGCCAAAAATTCTTATCAGGTCACGGTCCAACTATGTTCCAGATACAGTTGAACCGCAGTTAAAACCATTGACGCGAGGAGAGGTAAAGCGAGAAAGAGACGACGTACTGAAGGAGAGAGAGAGAGAGAGCTTACCTGCTTTTTTAATCTTTGCCAGAGACGCCGGTCGCTGCTGAGCTTTGCTGCATTTATATGGAGTAATAGGAGTATTATTTTTTTGGCAGAAAGGCTGCACAGATTGTATACACAGAATCTTTGCATATATTACGGTATGAGGCGTATTATGGGTCTTACACAAACAATCCGAACCGTCTATCAAATAGTATAAAACACTTTTTTAAGGATTTCTTCAAAAAAATCAGTCCTATCCAACACCTATAGATGTTGAATCCAATTAACTAACTTTTTACTGAGATTTTGGGATAATAAAAAATTAGTTAAGTGGATCGAGAATTTATAGGAATTCGATTGAACTTATATTTCGCGTGAACTTTTAAAAAATAGGAGTATTTTATATTTAGTGAACGGTCCGGATCATTTTCGGGAGATCCGAAATGGCCCCACATTGTAATTTGTGCAGTTAGCACAATGACTTTCTATATTCTTTGATTTCTACTACACTGTCTATACATAGATTTTTTTTGTGGGGCCTATTTGAAATCCCACAAAGATGATTTAAACCGATATCGGATTGAGCTGATATTTTACAGGGAAAAAATGATTGTGCTCCCTTAAAACGTTAATTTCAAGCAAGGCCAACAATTTTGGGATTGATGGAGTATATTTTAATCAACTCAACCACGAGCATAGATCCACAATGCACAGTTTTTTAGAATTTCACACAAATAATACAAACCGTTCAATAATTATTTGGGTGGTTTTATAAGATTACTAGCTCAATGGGATAACTATAAATGTTTGATCAAATCTTTTAATTATTCGTCCAAAATTCAAGATCCTGTATTTTGAAGAAATTTCGCAGAAAGTTAAGACATTTAGATCAAACACTTATAATTATTTGATTGAGCTATTATTAACATAGGAAATTTAAAAATTATTTTAAGATTAATAAATGATTCAGATGATTTTTATATATGTTTTGTTTTGCCGAGCAAAAAAAAAATTGATTCAGATGATTTATGTGAGACTCTTAAGGAAGTCCTGCAGACCCATATATGCATTACCATTGCACTATGGGTTGGTACCCATATTTTTTTGAATTCTATTTTCATCATTTTTATTCTCTGAGTGAAGGTTTTCTTGGAACGACGAAAAAAAAGGAGAGAAATTATTTTCATTTACCTGACTTGAAAGGAAATATACATAAAAGAAATTAACAAAACACACACTCCTCAAAGCATTCCTTTTTTTGGGCAAGTCTCAAGCATTCCTTTCTTCCAAGTTTCAAACAAATTCTGCGATCTGAACCCCTTCAACTGCTTTCCGCTCACAACCCTGCAGCCGCATCGCACACGAGGCCACAGCCGCTCAATGTAAGGTATCTTCCATGTCTTGATCGAGCGTTTGCATAGTACTTAGTCGATTTTTTTTGGGTATTTTCTGCTAAAACTTTGCAATTTGTCATAGTTTTATTCTGTCAAAACTTTTTTCTTGTTGATTTCGGGGTTTCGATCTGCCTTGATCTCTATTTAATCTGTGTACTTATTTTTCGTTCCGTTTTGCCTTTTGTATTCTGGGACATCTTCAGCTATACCGTATTGTGTAGCCGGTTGTCTCTCCGGCGTTTACATGCACAAGCTCTGAATACAACTTGTCTAAAGTTTCCGTAAAAATGGGACTCGGGAAAGCACAGCCGGCTGTGCTGTGACCAGGGGCGACGTCGTTTTGGGCCTAACACCTAATAGTTTCTTGGATCTCTCCCTCGACTTTCTTTCTTGTTTTGTGAGTACTTTGTCCCCTTCGTGAATCAGCAGTCCACCGCCCGAGTTTAAATTGCCATTTTTAGCCAGAGATGTGGGAGCTCTAGTCTTTCTTCTTATTTTGTTTCTGTTTATATTTGGATATTCCAAAAAAAGAAAAAAAAGATGGAGGATTGCAACTTTCAATGCACCAAGAAAAGAGCTCCAATGAATCTACAGCCTTCCAGGCTTCCCTTTCATCAAAACTGGGTTTCCAAATTCATCAAAATCTAGTTTCTTAGGTAGCCCCTCAATTATATTTTTAAAAAATCAAAATCGAGCTCGGTGGCAGCGAATTTTGCTCGAAATAGATGTGGGGTTAATAATCATGTAGTGGCGGCTGCGTTATTGCGTTCATCTTATTTTTCAACTTATTTTGGTTTTCTTCATCTTTTTATACTTTTTTTTTGGTTTTTCGCCGTAATTTTTCAGATTAATTGTTCGTCTCAAGAATCGAAAAAGTATAAAAATATGGCGCGATGTTGAAAAAAATTAAAATAAGACGCTGGTCAAAATATTTAGGAGAAAAAGATTGAAGAGAGATAGAGAAAGAAAGTTACGAGAGTTGTTCTGCGTGCCCCAAACAAAGTCCTACTCAAGGACAGCTGGCTTCCAATTTGGCACCCAACAATAAACCGTTTGACGCGCAGCAGGCCCCCGGACCTGTAAAAATCGTGGTTGTGCCATCATTCAGCTAAAGGAAACAGTTTCTTTAACTGAGAGAAAACCTTGATCCTCATACAAAAACATGGATACTGGCTTGGAGTTACTTTCGCATCTGTGAAATCACGTTACTATTCGCTAGGGCTCCAAACAGTGTTATTTATGTACAATGATCTTGCCTAAAAACGTTTGTTTTAATTTTGTTTTATGGGGTTTAGTTGCACTTGGAAAAATTTTTACATGAACAAATTTTTTTTTGAATTTCAGATTTTGTTCTTCTCCTACTCTGTTGTCCAGCATTAGTTTTATTCTTTTTTTTTTTTCCTTTGTTCTTATTCATTAACCAAGAATACGTGTATCAATTACATGCATATATGTATGGATATGCATATGCCTATATGTGTGTGTGTATATATATATATATATATATTTTCCTGGCTCAAATCGTTTTTGATGGAATCCGTTTGGAGCATATACAAACGACTTCTTGGAATTGTAGAGACCTCATGCTTGCAAACTGTATAGACATACTGGAATTGACTTGCAGATATTTCATGTCGACGAGAAAGACTTTATGAAAATAACTTATGGCCGTTTCCGATGTAAGTAATTTTATGCCATATCATGGAAAATACATTACCCTAAAGAAAATGGGAAGTGATTTTTGCACTCCCCTTTTTGTCTTTTTAGCTATGTAAAAATACAACCTTGCCCTTCAATATGCCCAAAAGTGAGACAATTAAAGGGCACTGTTGTAACTTCACATGAATAAAAACAAAAAGGAGAGTTCGAAAATCACTCCCTCCCAAAACATATTACTTTCCAATTACTGGAAATAGGTAAAATATTTTTGAGGAAAACATTTTACGCTGAAACAAATGGATCCTAGATTCAAGCTTTTCAGTAATACATGACGAGTGTAGATGTAGGGGTTGATGATCAAGCACAACCTTATCCTAGGCCACGCAAACTTGTTAAGAGTATTAGGATCATAGGTCTTGTACTAAATGACATGACTAGATCAAAGATTGGGTTTGATAAGCCATAACAGATGTTCCCTCTGTGGAGTGAACATCCCCTTAGAAGCTACCTCCTCCTTGGCCAAAATCATGGTTGTAAAGTGGAGCAGCTACCTATCAAGTATCTTGGCTTGCCTTTAGGTGCTAATCCAAGGAGGATCAAAACTTGGGACTCTGTCATTGAAAGAACTGAGAAGGTGTTGAGTATTTGGCGTTCTCGTTGTATTTCTACGGGGGGAAGGTTGACTCTCTTGAATTCAAATACTACAAACATTCCCATATATTTTATGTCTTTGTTTAAAATGCCAGCAGCTGTTGCGAGAAAATTGGAGAAGATGCAGAGACAATTTTTTTGGGGTGATACGAACGACAAAAAGAAAATGCACATGGTAAAGTGGGATGAGATTACACGGAAGAAATCCAATTGAGGGTTAGGGGTCAAGAAAATGGTACAACAAAACCTAGCTCTTTTGGGAAAATGGTGGTGGAGATTTGGTAAGGATAAAGAAGCTTTATGGGTGAAAGTGATTAGAGGAAAATATGGTCTGGATGCTCAATGCTGGCTGCCCTATGTTCACAGGTCTGGTTCTTCATCAAGAATATGGTCAGATATTTGTTCTTTGGACAATCCCTCATCTCAATTAGGTTATTCCATTCGAGACAGCTTTCGAGTCCAAGTAAACTCAGGCGATGCAACCGTGTTTTGGGAACATGTGTGGTTAGGTGAGTCCTCATTGAAAGAAGACCATCCCCGACTTTTTTCTTTATCTACTAAAAAAGAGGAGCTAATCAGTAATTTGAGAACTGAGAGATCATGGGACCTATTATTTAGAAGAGACATGTTTGGGCGAGAGAAGCAGGAGATGGATAACTTGAAGCAAAGACTCCAACGAGTTAGCCTAAACCCTTCGAAGCCTGATGGTTTACAGTGGAGATGGACGAATGACGGAATCTTCTCTGTCAAGTCAGCTTATGGACAATGGGAATTGCTAACCCACTCGAGCAATGCGCTGTTAGGTTCTCTATGGAAGAATTTGGGCCCTCCTAAGGTGGAAATCTTTGCTTGGATGGCTGTTATGGAAAGAACAGCAAAAAGGTCAGTCCTTCTCAGCAGAAACTTGATCAGTAAGATACAACTAGCTTTGTGCCCCCTTTGTTCTTTGCATCTTGAAACTCACCAGCATCTGTTTCTCCATTGTCATTTCTCGTGGACTGTCTGGTCGATAATCTTAGACTGGTGGAACATTAAATGGGTCTGCCCATTCTCTGTACCAGAATTAGCAAATTGGTGGTTTGCTAATGGATTTTACAACCTAGAGAAACATGTTTGGGAAGCTTGCTTCTATGCTACATTATGGTCCCTTTGGTTGGTGAGGAACGACACTATTTTCAACAATTTAACGAAACAAGCTGGGATGGTGGGGAATTTAGTTAAAACAAGAGTTGCGATGTGGATGAAGGCGAAATTCGACATCAAGGTTTACACTATTGAGGGGTTCAAGATTTTCTTAAATGGTGTCTGAAAATTGAGATTGTAATCTAGTTTTCAGGTGTGCTTCCAACTGCCGGTTGGAGGTAGCTGTAAATTTGGGTTGAGCCAAGCTCTGTCTTTGGCTCTCTCTTTTTTCTCTCTCGATGTACCCCTTTCGAGTTGTATAAAATGTTTCTTTTGCCGAGCAAAAAAAAAAAACAAGGTACAAACTTTTTGAAATGAACGCTATGTGACAGACTGTGTGAACCTGTACAAAATTACAAATATTATTTCAACATTGCAACATATATGTCATAGCTTTCACAGTTTAGGGTCACTAGTCACTACTCATCTTTCATCCATCTAACTCATAGATAGGAAACAGGAAGGATCACCCTACAGGATATTTACTTTCTTAAAAAAAAAAAAAAAAACTCTTTACTGCATGCAGTTCATATCTCTCTCTCTCTCTCTTTGGGGGGTCGGGTGGGGGCTTTTGTTGGTACGCGTAGATTCTATGAGATTTAACCAATGGCTTTCCATTTTGAGAAATCAGAGTGTGTAGAGAGGTAGGAGGAGAAGAACACTTAAAGAGAGTGAACTAGACAAAACATAATCTCTAAATTATGGAACAAAGAGATGTAGGATCTGAAATGTAAATGTTCTGCTATATAGGTATGAGCGTTACACCAGTCAAAACTTCCATGAGCATAGCTATAAATCCTTGGATTTCTCATCCTGAGATGGGACACAATAAAGACAAAAGATGAATACTTCCGTCTTTAGCCTAAATCGCTCCTAACCTTTCTCTTTCCTTCCTTTCGAAGTTATGACCTTGCGGACGGAGACGGTTTGTCAAGACCAGTAAACACTCAGAGGAGAATAAATTGTTCTATTTGATATTCGCTACTCTCTTTGTTATTTTTGCCCCTGGTTTTAGAAGCTTATGTTATTTGGATAGGCCTAATTAGGCATGCATTTTTTTATAATCCACACTTTTTTTAAATATGCCGTCTCTGAGGTAATATATAATATTCAATTTGAGGATTGGTCTGTTATTGTGAAGGGGACAAAAAAGGTAATTGACCTAGGGTGCTTATAGCCTTCCTCCAGTGTCTACCTTCACAATGTGTATACCAACATGGCACCAAATTGAAGTTACTTGTAGAGTACGAGAAAATAGTAACTAGCTCTATCTCAAATAACTCTTTTTTTTCCCGAGGAAAAAACAAAAATTACAAAGCACTAAAAGCATAGAAATATATCCAACCAAAGTTGGATAAAACACCTCAATTATCCAATCTACACTTTCACTTTTCGAATCCCATCCAAATACCCTTTGAAATCCTCCACTGTGTAGATCTTGATGTTAAACTTAGCCTTCATCCACAGAGCTACTTTTGTTTTAACCATATCCGCCACTTCCGAAGCTTGGGTGGTTGCCCTATTGAATATATACCCATTCTTCATTAATCAGATGGACCAGATCGTTGCAAAAAAGCATACTCGGTATTTTTTCCAGGTAGAATTCTAGCTCACAAACTAATGTATATTGATGAGCAAAATGAATTCCTAGTCATAAGTGATTAGTAAAAAGTGGCTATGTATGGAATAGTGCATTTTGAATAGTAATAACATCACGTAGTATTTTTGCGCAGTAATGGAAACCATGCCAACAAATCTTGCTATTGAAGGAGAAATGAGTGTTCAGAATGTGCATGCCAGCAATCCAAATTCGAAAAAGGTCGGGCAAGATGCTAACCTGGAAAAGTTAACCTCGGTCAGTTTATTTTCTTTGAGAGATGTTAGCTATCTTCTTAAGAGATGTTAGTTATCTTCTTAAGGTTCTATAGTTGCATTGATGTTCTTTAGTCCCCAAGTCCATGCTGACATGCCCAGTCCTTTCGTGATGCTTATTTAGTCCTTAGTTGAATGCTTGATATATGGTTACATATGCATGCATGGTCTTGCTTGTTCTAGTAATCTAGTTATCTCTTTGCAAAGGGCATGCTTGATATATTGCATTTCTACCATCAATCTTGATACCCACTATAAGCCTCTTGGCCGCCTCGGTATACTAGAGGTGATGTGCTTTTCATAGGTTGCTAGAAAACAATAAACAAATTCTCAATATTTTGAATATAAACCGCTATCTTAAGCTCCGGGAATCAAGAAGCTCAGGATAAAAATGTAGATTGATCTTCTTATCTTATTATTATAGGTCCGAAACTGCTTATATAGTTGTGCCTTATCTTGTTGATCCTAACATCAAATGACAGGGGAAGTAGAAAAAAGAATAACCAACTTGGTAAAATCGATCTACCTTGGAAGGATATGGTAAAAGGTCAAACTCTATAGAATTTTACCTTCCAGACTCTCAGTTTTTGGAGACGTTGAGGGGTCAGATCTTTCCTCCATATCCGGCCTGCCTCCATCTCCGGCCTCAACTCCTTCAGCCAAACACGCCATGGTAGGAGTAGTACTATATAGACTCCTATATCTATTTTTTTTAGAAGACATTGGATGCATTGGATGCCACTTTCCTCGGGCAATGTAAAAGAAGCCAAAAGGCCTGAAGTTCTCAAACTGTGCAATGGCATTTACTACTACGAGAAATACATTAATCTACTACCCCCAACTACCTCCCCTATACCACCATTACTGTACTCATACTCCATTTTCGAACCCAATGGGCAATAAAAAGGGGGAGCTGTTGTGCACAGCGGCAGCCAGATCTCATCTGGGCTACTTTACATCCGGACCGTTGGTTGGTGAAGTGATCGAGATGAGATCTGAGTCACAACACAGTGCACGGCAGCCAACCACCCCCCCCCCCCCCCCCCCCCCCCCCCCCCCCCAATTCCGATTAAGGTTGCTATCTCTTCTTACTTTCTCTATTTCTCCTTTCTACACAAAAAAGGTTGCTATTGTTCCAGTTTACCAAAACAGAGAAGAGTCCGGGAAGCAATTTCTCCTTCCTTCCTCCCCAGGCGCAACTAATTCCACTCCAAATATGGTATTCTTGCATTTTCTTTTTAAATCCCCTTCCCCAGGGTTTTTTAGTCTTTCTTTTATTGTAGAACAAGGAAAGACATATTTGCATAATAGTGTATACATACAATGATAAAGGATAATATAGTAGAAATTACAAATAAACACTACAAGAAAAATTGCATTGGGTGACGAATGAATATCGTCACAAATTGCTTGTTTTTCGTCACAAATAATATAGGTGACGAAAAAAAATTTGTCGACTAAAGGTTGTCGAGGATTCCTACTGGGTGACGAAATCTATTTTTCGTCACCTATAGTGTCTTTTGATGACGAAATATTTCGTCATCAAAAAGTGAATAATTGGTGACGAAATTTTTTTTCTCACTTATTGTGATTTTTGATGACGAAATTTTTTGTCATAAATTATTCTTTTTGGCAACGAAAAAATTCGTCACTGATGAGTCTCATCGGTGACGAAAATTTTCGTTGCAAAAGACATTTTCATATGGGAAAAAAATCCTTCTTTCTTACTCTTGCTGGGTTTCGAACCCGAGTCTCTTGAGATTTTCATGCAAGCTCTAACCAACTGCACCACACACACTTTTCAGTAAATATTTGAAATATCTAATATATAACATATATGTTTAACATAAAAATATATTTCAAATGTAATTTTGAACATTTAAACATTAAAATTAGTAATTTTGATAAACATGAAAGTTGTAGGCAATTGAGTTATTGTTCAAACCCAATTTGAATTATCTCAATCGGAGTTTTTAGTAAAGAGTTATGTTCGAAATACATTTAGTGACAAAGCGCAATTCATAAATTTCGTCACGAAAGGTACCCATTTGATGACGAAATATATTTTTCGTCACTAAAAGCGTTAAAATGGTGACGAAATTATTTTTCGTCACCAAAGTTAAGCATTTGGTGACAAAAAAAATATTTCGTTACTAAATTGGACTCATTTAGCGACGAAATTATTTTTTTGTCACCAAATGATTATCTTTGGCGACAAAAAATAATTTCGTCACCTTTTTTAAAGCTTTTGGTGACGAAAAATGTATTTCGTCTCCAAATGGGTACTTTTGGTGACGAAAATATTTTTTTCGTCGCTAAACAAGTATATTTGATGACAAAATTATTTCGTCACGAAAGTTGTCAAAACGGTGACGAATTTATTTTTTTGTCGCCAAATATACTCATTTAGTGACAAAATTAAATTTCGTCACCACTTTTTCGTCACCAATTTCCATTTTTCTTGTAGTGAAAGAGTATGATTTTTTTTTGCAAATCGATAGTGTATATTTTAACATCGGAAGTCATTTTCTTCAAGTCTTTGTTATTTCCATTTCTATGTCTCTTTCTTGAAGGCATCTCGGGGATGCAAGGAGATCATCAACATGGGCCTCCTGCAGCTGCCCTGTTGTTTCTCTCCCTCTACAACCTCTCTCTCTCTCTCTCTCTCTGCATTTCATTTTCAACATTCATTTTTTCTTCTTATGGTTATTTTGAGTGTGATGTATTCATTTGATCCTAGTTTCGTAATCTTCCAACCCAAACTAATATAAATTTAGTTTAATAAATCGTTTGATTTTACGTACTCACAACCAAACCAACTACACTACACTTGTCTTCAAAAATACTCCCAACCAAAACAACAATGTCTTCCCCTTCCTCTGTTGTCATTCTGGAGAAAACAAGCATCGCTGCTCCGGGCAACAAAGACACCTACGTGAAGCTGAAGGCTCCGAACGCTAATGCCCTAGCCTGCTCAAGTATCAGCCTTCACGTGACGAGGTCTCGAATGTCTTGGCCAAGAGCGCTTGCTCTGCGGAGGAAATCACTGCCATAAAGGGGGTGTGCCTGAACCTAGGCTACACCTTTGCTGGTGTCCAGGCTGATCCGGCTCCGAAAACTACGGTGGAGTCCGACTCTCATGGTCAGAGATGGAACTAGGGAGAGGCCAGTAAGGGCGGTCGCCCCTGTAAAAAGAAAAAAAAAACTTTACTTATTATATGTAAAATAAAAAATTTCTATTAAAGTATAGAGGCTCGCCCCCCTCTAATATTTTGGGGGAAAAGAATCAAATGGTAGTAAGTAGTTAGTAACCTTTGAAATGCAAGGATACCAACGTTAACTTTGTAAACGCTACTGGTTAAATAAAACAAAACATAGTGAGGGTTAACATAGTAAGTACTTAAATATTTAACTCCCAGTTTTTACCCACAAAAATCCCTAATCTTTAAGAGGGTTTCATACATTTTCTTCTATCTGCCAAAAAAATCTCCATGGCACACCAGACCTCTCTCCCTCTTTCTTGGCACAAGAATCTCACATCGTTAAAACTTTGAATACAGTTTCGAGAAATTTTGAGAACTCTGAGTAATCTTGGTGAAATCTAAATTGTAACTATGAAATGAGTGAATACTAGACTCTGCAACACAATGGGGGATGAACTTTAGGAAGTTTCTAAATCACTTACATGGAGAGGGATAATGCGAAAATGTTTGATGCCGATTCTATCATCGATATTTTTAATGATATGAAATACCGGAATGCAATTGAAGATGCCTCGTTTTACTAGATAAGCTAAGGTAAGTCATTAATACTTTTGCAATATATATCAACTCCCGTGGTGGCACTGTTGATAACGATTATCATTTTGTTCTCAGTAGTAATCTTAGCTTTATAACTTGTGATTTTTGTGTTACATTGTTTGGAAGGGGGAAAACATGATAATAGAACTTGCCAATGTATAATCAATTTTCTTTTATATGCTTGCCCCGTTATCTTTTTTAATGTTGTTTGATTTTCTATCTTGAAGGTATGGTGGTGCAAAAGTCGTCGCTGCAGCAGGCATCCCGCATAGGCATGACACGTTTAAGAGTGCCACCCCACGATACATGCATAACAAGAGCACGAAAAGAGCACGAAAAAAGCACGGGCACAACACATACACATGCACAGCACGAGCACGAAAAAAGCACGAGCACGACACATGCACAGCATAAGCACGAAAAAAGCACGGGCACGACACAACATGATTAAAAAATTAAACACATAAAATAATTAAACACAAAAGTAGATGTAAGCGACGTGTACACTATTTGCCCTTTAATTGATGTGTCATAATGTTGATGATTACAAATAAAAAAATATAACATTTATTTTTAAATTTGCAATTGATTGTCGATTGATAGTTGAGTAGGAGCTAACTTAGTTAAAATGTACTCAAACTATAGTGATGCAACTCTTACCTATTTACATTCATTGTATTACGAAATTGCAATTTTCCAGATCATCAACATGGGCCTCCTACAGGTGTCCTGTTGTTTCTCTCCCTCTACAACCTCTCTCTCTCTCTCTCTCTCTCTCTCTCTCTCTCTCTGCATTTCATTTTCAACATTCATTTTTTCTTCTTATGGTTGTTTTGAGTGTGATGTATTCATTTGATCCTAGTTTCCTAATCTTTCAACCCAAACTAATATAAATTTAGTTTAATAAATCGTTTGATTTTATGTACTGACAACCAAACCAACTACACTACACTTGTCTTCAAAAATACTCCCAACCAAAACAACAATGTCTTCCCCTTCCTCTGTTGTCATTCTGGAGAAAACAAGCATCGCTGTTCCGGGCAACACAGACACCTACGTGAAGCTGAAGGCTCCCAACGCTAATGCCCTAGCCTGCTCAAGTATCAGCCTTCACGTGACGAGGTCTCGAATGTCTTGGCCAAGAGCCCTTGCTCTGCGGAGGAAATCACTGCCATAAAGGGGGTGTGCCTGAACCTAGGCTACACCTTTGCTGGTGTCCAGGCTGATCCGGCTCCGGAAATTACGGTGGAGTCCGACTCTCATGGTCAGAGATGGAGCTAGGGAGAGGCCAGTAGGGGCGGTCGCCCCTGTAAAAAGAAAAAAAAAACTTTACTTATTATATGTAAAATAAAAAAATTCTATGAAAGTATAGAGGCTCGCCCCCCTCTAATATTTTGGGGGAAAAGAATCAAATGGTAATAAGTAGTTAGTAACTTTTGAAATGCAAGGATACCAACGTTAACTTTGTAAACGCTACGGGTTAAATAAAACAAAACATAGTGAGGGTTAACATAGTAAGTATTCAAATATTTAACTCGCAATTTTTACCCACAAAAATCCCTAATCTTTAAGAGGGTTTCATACATTTTCTTTTATCTGCCAAAAAAATTTCCATGGCACACCAGACCTCTCTCCCTCTTTCTTGGCAAAAGAATCTCACATCGTTAAAACTTTGAATACAGTTTCGAGAAATTTTGAGAACTCTGAGTAATCTTGGTGAAATCTAAATTGTAACTATGAAATGTGTGAATACTAGACTCTGCAACACAATGGGAGATGAACTTTAGGAAGTTTCTAAATCACTTACATGGAGAGGGATAATGCGAAAATGTTTGATGCCGATTCTATCATCGATATTTTTAATGATATGAAATACCGGAATGCAATTGAAGATGCCTCATTTTACTAGATAAACTAAGGTAAGTCATTAATACTTTTATAATACATATCAACTCCCGTGGTGGCACTATTGATAACGATTATCATTTTGTTCTCAGTAGTAATCTTAGCTTTATCACTTGTGATTTTTGTGTTACATTGTTTGGAAAGGGGAAAACATGATAATAGAACTTCCCAATGTATAATCAATTTTCTTTTATATGCTTGCCTTGTTATCTTTTTTAATGTTGTTTGATTTTCTATCTTGAAGGTATGGTGGTGTAAAGGTTGTCGCTGTAGCACGCATCCCGCATAGGCATGAAACGTTTAAGAGTGTCACGCCACGATACATGCATAACACGAGCACGAAAAGAGCACGACAAAAACACGGGCACAACACATACACATGCGCAGCACGAACACGAAAAAAGAACGGGCACGACACATGCACAACATAAGCACGAAAAAAGCACGGGCACGACACAACATGATTAAAAATTTAAACACATAAAATAATTAAACACAAAAGTAGATGTAAGCGACGTGTACACTATTTTTCCTATAATTGATGTGTCATAATGTTGATGATTACAAATAAAAAAATATAACATTTATTTTTAAATTTGCAATTGATTGTCGATTGATAGTTGAGTAGGAGCTAACTTAGTTAAAATGTACTCAAACTATAGTGATGCAACTCTTACCTATTTAAATTCATTGTATTACGAAATTGCAATTTTCCAGATCATGAACACGGGCCTCCCGCAGCAGTCCTGTTGTTTCTCTCCTCTACAACCTCTCTCTCTCTCTCTCTCTCTCTCTCTCTCTCTCTCTGCATTTCATTTTCAACATTCATTTTTTCTTCTTATGGTTATTTTGAGTGTGATGTATTCATTTGATCCTAGTTTCCTAATCTTTCAACCCAAACTAATATAAATTTAGTTTAATAAATCGTTTGATTTTACGTACTGACAACCAAACCAACTACATTACACTTGTCTTCAAAAATACTCCCAATCAAAACAACAATGTCTTCCCCTTCTTCTGTTGTCATTCTGGAGAAAACAAGCATCGCTGTTCCGGGCAACACAGACACCTACGTGAAGCTGGAGGCTCCCAACGCTAATGCCCTAGCCTGCTCAAGTATCAGCCTTCACGTGACGAGGTCTCGAATGTCTTGGCCATGAGCGCTTGCTCTGCGGAGGAAATCACTGCCATAAAGGGCGTGTGCCTGAACCTAGGCTACACCTTTGCTGGTGTCCAGGCTGATCCAGCTCCGGAAACTACGTTGGAGCCCGACTCTCATGGTCAGAGATGGAGCTAGGAAGAGGCCAGTAGGGGCGGTCGCCCCTGTAAAAAGAAAAAAAAACTTTACTTATTATATGTAAAATAAAATTTTTTTATGAAAGTATAGAGGCTCGCCCCCCTCTAATATTTTGGGAGAAAAGAATCAAATGGTAGTAAGTAGTTAGTAACCTTTGAAATGCAAGGATACCAACGTTAACTTTGTAAACGCTACGGGTTAAAAAAAACAAAACATAGTGAGGGTTAACATAGTAAGTACTCAAATATTTAACTCCCAGTTTTTACCCACAAAAATCCCTAACCGTTAAGAGGGTTTCATACATTTTCTTCTATCTACCAAAAAAATCTCCATGGCACACCAGACCTCTCTCCCTCTTTCTTGGCACAAGAATCTCTCATCGTAAAAACTTTGAATACAGTTTCGAGAAATTTTAAGAACTCTGAGTAATCTTGGTGAAATCTAAATTGTAACTATGAAATGAGTGAATACTAGACTCTGCAACATAATGGGGGATGAACTTTAGGAAGTTTTCTTAATCACTTACATGGAGAGGGATAATGCGAAAATATTTGATGCCGATTCTATCATCGATATTTTTAATGATATGAAATAGCGGAATGCAATTGAAGATGCCTCATTTTACTAGATAAGTTAAGGTAAGTCATTAATACTTTTGCAATACATATCAACTCCCGTGGTGGCACTATTGATAACGATTATCATTTTGTTGTCAGTAGTAATCTTAGCTTTATCACTTGTGATTTTTGTGTTACATTGTTTGGAAGGGGGAAAATATGATAATAGAACTTCCCAATGTATAATCAATTTCTTTTATATGCTTGCCCCGTTATCTTTTTTAATGTTGTTTGATTTTCTATCTTGAAGGTATGGTGGTGCAAAGGTCGTCGCCGCAGCAGGCATCCCACATAGGCATGACACGTTTAAGAGTGCCACGCTATGATACATGCATAACACGAGCACGAAAAATGCACGGGCACAACACATACACATGCACATCACGTGCACGAAAAAAGCACGGGCACGACACATGCATGCACAGCATAAGCACGAAAAAAGCACGGGCGTGACACAACATGATTAAAAATTTAAACACATAAAATAATTAAACACAAAAGTAGATGTAAGCGACGTGTACACTATTTGTCCTATAATTGATGTGTCGTAATGTTGATGATTACAAATAAAAAAGTATAACATTTATTTTTAAATTTGCAATTGATTGTCGATTGATAGTTGAGTAAAAGCTAACTTAGTTAAAATGTACTCAAACTATAGTAATGCAACTCTTACCTATTTACATTCATTGTATTACGAAATTGTAATTTTCCAGATCATCAACATGGGCCTCCTGCAGCTGCCCTGTTGTTTCTCTCCCTATACAACCTCTCTCTCTCCCTCTCTCTTTGCATTTCATTTTCAACATTCATTTTTTTTTCTTATGGTTGTTTTGAGTGTGATGTATTCATTTGATCCTAGTTTCCTAATCTTTCAACCCAAACTAATATAAATTTAGTTTATTAAATCGTTTGATTTTACGTACCCACAACCAAACCAACTACACTACACTTGTCTTCAAAAATACTCCCAACCAAAACAACAATGTCTTCCACTTCCTCTGTTGTCATTCTGGAGAAAACAAGCATCGCTGCTCCGGGCAACACAGACACATACGTGAAGCTGGAGGCTCCCAATGCTAATGCCCTAGCCCGCTCAAGTATCAGCCTTCACGTGACGAGGTCTCGAATGTCTTGGCCAAGAGCGCTTGCTCTGCGGAGGAAATCACTGCCGTAAAGGGGGTGTGCCTGAACCTAGGCTACACCTTTGCTGGTGTCCAGGCTGATCCGGCTTCGGAAACTACGGTGGAGTCCGACTCTCATGGTCGCAAATGGAGCTAGGGAGAGGCCAGTAGGGGCGGTCGCCCCTATAAAAAGAAAAAAAAACTTTACTTATGACATGTAAAATAAAAAAATTCTATTAAAGTATAGAGGCTCGCCCCCCTCTAATATTTTGGGGGAAAAGAATCAAATGGTAGTAAGTAGTTAGTAACCTTTGAAATGCAAGGATACTAACGTTAACTTTGTAAACGCTACTGGTTAAATAAAAGAAAACATAGTGAGGGTTAACATAGTAAGTACTCAAATATTTAACTCCCAGTTTTTACCCACAAAAATCCCTAATCGTTAAGAGGGTTTCATACATTTTCTTCTATCTACCAAAAAAATCTCCATGGCACACCAGACCTCTCTCCCCCTTTCTTGGCACAAGAATCTCACATAGTAAAAACTTTGAATACAGTTTCGAGAAATTTTGAGAACTCTGAGTAATCTTGGTGAAATCTTAATTGTAACTATGAAATGAATGAATACTAGACTCTGCAACACAATGGGGGATGAACTTTAGGAAGTTTCTAAATCACTTAGATGGAAAGGGATAATGCGAAAATGTTTGATGCCGATTCTATCATCGATATTTTTAATGATATGAAATACCGGAATGCAATTGAAGATGCCTCGTTTTACTAGATAAGCTAAGGTAAGTCATTAATACTTTTGCATTATATATCATCTCCCGTGGTGGCACTGTTGATAACGATTATCATTTTGTTGTCAGTAGTAATCTTAGCTTTATCACTTTGGATTTTTGTGTTACATTGTTTGGAAGGAGGAAAACATGATAATAGAACTTCCCAATGTAAAATCAATTTCTTTTATATGCTTGCCCCGTTATCTTTTTTAATGTTGTTTGATTTTCTATCTTGAATGTATGGTGGTGCAAAGGTCATCGCCGCAGCAGGCATCCCGCATAGGCATGACACGTTTAAGAGTGCCACGCCACGATACATGCATAACCCGAGCACGAAAAAAGCACGGGCACAACACATACACATGCACAACACGAGCACGAAAAAAGCACGGGCACGACACATGCACAGCATAAGCACGAAAAAAGCACGGGCACGACACAACATAATTAAAAATTTAAACACATAAAATAATTAATCACAAAAGTAGATGTAAGCGACGTGTACACTATTTGTCCTATAATTGATGTGTCATAATATTGATGATTACAAATAAAAAAGTATAACATTTATTTTTAAATTTGCAATTGATTGTCGATTGATAGTTGAGTAGGAGCTAACTTAGTTAAAATGTACTCAAACTATAGTGATGCAACTCTTACCTATTTACATTCATTGTATTACGAAATTGCAATTTTTCATAATATTTTGTATTTTTAGTTTAATTGTTTTATTTTAGTATTTTTATGTAGAATTGGTCGCATATTTTATTTAAATTCTTTTGGGAGCATAATTTATGAAAAACATAATTAAGTATGGAGTAGTAATGTTGCTATTTTTTACATTTTTGTGTTTTAATGTATTCACGTTGTTATGCACTTTTTTTGTTTTTTTGTTTTTTGTCTCGCATATATGGTCGCTCCTGTGTAGTGAAATTTCTGGCTCCGTCCCTACTCATGGTGAAGGCTCCGAGTCGGAGTAGGAGAACCGAGGAGAGGAGAAAATAGCGTTAGTTCACTGTTTAGGCTGTCTTTTTCATTTTCTTTGTTTGATATTATGATCCTTGTTAGGATCTATATCTTTTTCTTTTTTTCTTTTTCATTTTAGGTGTGTGTGTTCTATCACCACCTGTGGAATAAAATGAACTAATGCTCTCCATTCTCTCTTTAGTGTTTCATTTCATGGACTTTAACACCATGCATAATATTTACTCTTCAAAATGATTCAGTATTAGAACCCATGAAAATTTTCGTTGTAGTAAGAAAAATAAAAGAAGAAAGAAATACGAACTTTGCGAGATGGGCTTTAGTCAAATTAAAAGCAAATTGTTAAACAAAAATAAAAGTAGAAACAAAGGATAGTTTTTTGTTTTTTTTTTTGTCAAGAAAAAAAGAATAGTCCAAAATTTGTTGATGATGCATTGATGCTCTTAGTTGTTCACCAACCAAAAGAACTCAGGGCTGGTCCCGAGAATCCGTTGGGGTTTCACGAGAAGCCTTAACAAGGACGCAACAATTCATGCATGTAGAAGAAGAAGAAAAGCCCACAGAAACATGTTAGCAAATTTCAGTCTCGTGGCTAAAACACGGGCTTCGCGAGATGGGCTTGTCTTTGCAATGGAGGAGCACGTTTTAGAAATAGATGCACTGGGTGTTCTCCAACTAATTAAACATTTAATGATCATAATATGGCAAATTATTTCCTTAATAATATATTGCTTTGGCTGCAGATCCCTCTTGGAGGAGATTGAAACGGTGTCCATCAAACCTATTTATTGAGAACAAAATCGACGTGCGAATATGCTAGCAACTTAGCAAATGATTTATCAAAATAATATTTTTTGATTAGAGCATCTTCAACCCAATGCTCCATTGGAAAGTATCAAAATAATATTTTTTACTTAGAGAAAATTACTATTCATCTTCTGGGTTGCGGTGAAAATCTATGTTCTCCCTTCCCTTCCCCCTCGATATATTCTCTTTGAGTTCTATAAAATATTTTTTTGCAGGGAAAAAAATATATATTATTCATCTTTACCCCAACCACAAATTGTCTTTTTTTCTCTGAACAAAAAATTCTTATTTTGATACTCTCATGGGGTATATATTGCTAGTATAAAAGTTTATTAGTACAAGCTCATGAGAACATATTAAAAATGTCATTTAAAAAGGTGAACAGTACGTATTATAAGAGATGATTATATTTTCTCTCATCTTCTAAATACAGTGAAGTAAAATGTTATACTCTAAAATAGAGAAGGGTTGAGATGATGAGGATGGGTTGGAGGGGCTTTGATATGTATCAAATGGAGATGGAGAGTATGCATGGTCTTGTACACTTGGAAACACCAGGCCACTTGCAAAAGAGGGGCCCGGCCCTATTTCCTCGTATCGATATTTTTTTCTATGTTGGGCCATTTTGAGCTTGTAAAAATGATTAAACGCAGCATTAAAAAAAAAAAAAAAAACGTCAACGAAAAAATGGATACCCATTCTTTGAAAATTAAAGTACTCTAAATATAGGATTTGTTCGTATTGGTTTTGTCATTTGTGATACCATTTTTTCGAGAATCATGCTATGATGAACATATATGCTGACCACATCTTAGATATCATGTGATGTGTCAATACTACATTGATAAAATTCATGACAAAGGAGTCGTACTCTACCAATATGGTAATTAAAAGGATCACATGGTATCTATGTCTATACTGTGGCCATTAGAGATGGTTACCAAAGTATTAGTGGTTTTTCAATTAGCCCTTATTGTTCTAGGTTCAAATCCCCCAAAGCTGAAGTCTGTGAGGAAGGTTTCTTTCCCAACTATTAAGCATCAAAAACCAAGCATGAGTAGCAAGTTTTGAACTCAAAACCACTTGCTTGGAGGCCCAGGTTCAATCGTAGGTATAAGATGGACTGGTCATTAAAATGCAAGTTTACTTAAAAAGTTAGGGCCCTACATTGGGCTAGAAAAATGGTGGTTCTTTATTAATTGGGTGCCCTTGCTCTAGGGCCGGGCTTGAGGGTAGGAGTTGGAGATTTTCTTGACCAATAACTCTACAAGTACACCCACACACATTAGATGTGTGGTTTGTGTGAAGACCACATACTTGATTCGAGTGGGTGTGTGATTTGAATGTGGTTGTAGCATTTTTGTTTTTTGACTGAATACTGTTGGGGAAAAACAAATCGGATCGTCACACACAATCTCGATCTCGCACAGCAAAAGGACTGAACTATGCGCTCAGCTCACCCAACAAACAAAAAACTCCTAAACAGGATCTTGGAATGCTATGAATCACAGAAAAGTAAACAAACTAGAGAAATGAAGAGAGAGGAAACAGAAACACTCTTTTGGGCTGTGAGCGGCGGCTAGGGTTTAGAGACAGAGGGTGTGAAGTTAGAGAGAGATTTTGTTCAAATTCCATCCGTCTTATTTTTGAGTCCCTCATTCCATCCCAACCGGATATTAAATTGGTTAAAACTTATACTTAATAATACTTTTTATATGCAATTTGAATTTTATTTGATAAACCTTGATTAGTACTATTAAACAAAGTTTTCAAAGTTACCTAAAACCTTATAGATGACAAGATAATGAATTGAAAAATAGCACAAACTCAAAAAAAAAAAGAGAGAGATTTGTTACCCAAATTATGCAACCTAGAGGGGGGGTGAATAGGATTGCTAGTAATAATTACCAATAAAAATTTATCTCTAACAATATATGCAAACAATAAGTATGCAATCAAAATAGAGAGATAGAGAGATAGAACCCGTTTATAGTGGTTCGGTCCGAATTTGTCCACGGTCCGGCCCTACTCCACTTCTCCTCAAGCAATTACTTGAAGGTTAGACTAATCTTTAAAAGATTACAACTTGTAAGTCTTGCGGGTGCTTACAAGAACCGAATGCCTCTAGCTTTCCCGAGGAGCTAGCACAACCGCAAGAATTTTCTCCGAAAACTTCTCAAAAACAATAACACCCAAATTCCAACCCGAATTTGGTCTTCTAAGCTTTCAAGTGTTTGACTCAAACACTCACTTAGGAAATACAAGTATGTGAAGAAGGTATGAAAATTATCGCTCACGACTTGTACAAATTTTCTCTCAAGAATAATATGAAAGTGGAAGAACAATGAGAATTTTTGGCTTTGATCTTTTGAGAATTTGCTCTTGCAATAATATGGAATGTTGTAGCTTGTGTATATACTCATTAATGAGTTCTTGATGCCTTATATAGCCATCCATATGCTTCCTAGCCGTTGGAAACTAGCCGTTGGAACTAGCCGTTGGAAACTAGCCGTTGGAAACTAGCCGTTTGAAACTAGCCGTTGGAAACTAGCCGTTTGAAACTAGCCGTTGGAAACTAGCCGTTTGAAACTAGCCGTTTGAAACTAGCCGTTGGAAACTAGCCGTTGGAAACTAGCCGTTGGAAACTAGCCGTTTGATAGAGTGGTCATCCGGGTGGTCGTCCGGTTGTCACAGCTTTCTGTTCAGACAGCCGGCTTGTCAGCCGGTTCGTCAACCTGTGGCTCACAATTTCATCTAAATAAACCGTTAAAGCATGTATTGAGCTCAATAAAGTCTTTGTAAATATAAATCATGAATCCAAGAGACTTTATGCTATATTTCAAGGTCACGAAAATATTTAATTCGGGAATCGACTTTTCGATAATTTTGTATTTGCCGAATAAAAATATCATTGAATTAATCATCAAAATAATTAATAGAGATGCATATAAATTTTCACAAGTTATAATGCATACATTTTTCAACAATCTCCCCCTTTTTGATGATGACACAAAATGATAGTTTTTATTCAAGTAGGAGTTATGCCAATCTCCCCCTTAATACATGCACCAAAGCAGTTATCTATGATCAATTAAAACTTGGCTTTTTCTCCCCCTGTGACATCATAAAAAAAAAACTAAAAAGAGAAAAACAATAGGGCCATGGTTCCAGCACCATGCCGCTCTTGCCCTGTAGCACTCTATCTTCGTTCATTGAGAGCTTGGCGTCCTTGATTTTCGTATTCTCGAATAATGGCTGCTACAACGGCAGCTATAATGCCAATCCAATACCACAGAGTATCCACATTTACATTCCATCCGAACCATGGTGGTATTCTCATGGTAAGTAACGCACACAGCAGAATGAAGATAAAGAGTTGCATCCAAATGGTTTGGATAAACAACCTGAACTCTGCTCGTTCGGCATCTCTTTCGTAAAACTCAAACGGTAACCCTTGCGGTATGTTTGCCATTGCTTGATGAGAGATTTAGGCCGAGAGAGAAGGAGAGATAGATAGATGAAGAGATAGAGAGAGTGTTGTTGAATTTATAGAGTATGAGAGAAGTGTTTGAGGATAAGGAATGCCGCGCCGAATTGTTTGAAAGTTGAGATTGAGGATATCCGAATTGTTTGAAATTTGAGATTGAGGATAGCCGAATTGTTTGAAATTTGAGATTGAGGATATCCGAATTGTTTGAAATTTGAGATAGGGGATGCGGTAGGCGCCGAAAGAGATATATATGAAGAGATAGAGATAGGATAGGGGATGCGGTAGAGATGCGGCGCCGAAAGAGATATAGAATAGGGGAAGAAAATTGTGTTCGGGTGTTTATTGTTGTGTCCCCTTAATACATGCTCCCCCTAAAAGAGAGCTTTTTAAAGAATGCGAGGGGTATTACCGAGAATGATTATCCCTGCAAGCTTAGAGACAAGAAATTTATATCGGCGAAGTATATAAGAGACAATTTAAGCACTAAGCCATGAAGATCATACAAACTAAGTGTAACAGACTTAATAAATCAGAGTTAGCAACGCAAAAGCTTGAATAAGTCTCAACCTCACGGTTGTCCGGTTGGACATCCGGTTGGACATCCGCTTGGACATCCGACTGACAAATGCAGGTTAAGTCCAGAAATCGTTTAAGAGGAGTAACATTAAAGACCATAAAACTGATTTTCTTCATACCAAACACAGGAAAATGAAACATATGATAAAATGTTTGGAGGGTGATTTCTTTATCAAGATCATTTGTACTCTCCATCAAGTATGATATTTACGAATTCAATCAACTCAACATTGAATCCAAAAAAAAAAACTTTTGACATCAAGAACACAACTTTTTCATAAATGATTAGACATGCCGAGTTCTCGTCGAATGAAACAAAATTGTTCTTCACCAAGGGGTTTTGTGAAAATGTCCGCCAATTGCTTGTCGGTACTAATAAAGTTAAGTTCAATATCCCCTTTTTGAACATGATCTCTTATAAAATGATGTCTAATCTCAATATGTTTTGTTCGAGAATGTTGAATTGGATTCTTGGTTAAGCTAATTGCACTAGTATTATCACATTTAATAGGAATATGATCATATTGCAAATTGAAATCCTCCATTTGTTGTTTGATCCACAATATTTGGGCACAACAACTTCCGGCCGCTACATATTCCGCCTCGGCGGTAGATAGAGCTACGGAATTTTGTTTCTTGCTATGCCAAGACACTAGAGAGTGCCCTAGAAATTGGCAAGTCCCACTTGTACTTTTACGATCAACTTTGAAACCTCCAAAATCCGCATCCGAATAACCAATTAAATCAAATGCAACTCCACGTGGATAAAACAATCCTAAGTCATGAGAACCGCCAACATATTTAAAGATACGTTTAATAGCTTTTAAATGCGATTCTTTAGGACATGATTGAAATCTAGCACACATGCAAACACTAAACATTATATCCGGTCTACTTGCAGTGAGATAAAGTAATGAGCCGATCATACCTCGATACATCTTTTCATTGACGGCCTTACCATTCTCATCTTTGTCTAGCTTAGTTGATGTGCTCATTGGTGTGCTTGTTGGCTTTGATCCTTCCATGCCAAACTTCTTAATAAGTTCTTTCGCATACTTGGCTTGGTTGATTAGGATCCCCTCATTAGTTTGCTTGATTTGAAGTCCGAGGAAGAAGTTAAGCTCCCCCATCATATTCATTTCAAATTCACCTTGCATACACTTAGCAAACTCTTTGCACATATTATCATTAGTGGCACCAAAGACAATATCATCAACATATATTTGAATAATGAGCATATCTTTACCTTTGGCTTTAATGAAAAGAGTAGTATCAATTTTTCACGAGTAAAGCCATTGTCAAGCAAGAATGAACTAAGTCTATCATACCATGCACGTGGTGCTTGCTTCAAACCATATAAAGCTTTTGAGAGTTTAAAAACATGATCGGGGTATACATGATCTTTAAAGCCGGGAGGTTGTTTGACATAAACTTCCTCATTTATGAACCCATTCAAAAATGCACTTTTCACATCCATTTGATAAAGCTTGAAATTTTTGAAAGATGCAAAGGCAAGTAATATGCGAATAGCCTCTAATCTAGCTACCGGTGCAAAAGTTTCTTCAAAATCAATACCTTCTTCTTGATTATAACCTTGAGCAACAAGTCTAGCTTTATTCCTAACAATATTTCCGGATTCATCTAGCTTGTTACGAAAAACCCATTTAGTACCTATAATAGTGTGATCAAGAGGCTTAGGTACTAATGCCCAAACTTTATTCCTTTCAAATTGATTTAACTCATCTTGCATGGCCAAAATCCAATTTTCATCATCTTGAGCTTCCGGAAAGTTTTTAGGCTCAATTTGAGAAACAAAAGCTTGATTTTCACAAAAATTTCTATGAGACGAGCGAGTGGTTACCCCTTTCGAAACTTCTCCAAGAATCAAGTCCTTTGGATGGTTTTGCACGAATCTCCAATCCTTGGAAAGATCTTGGTTGTCTCCCATGGCATCTTGAGGTTGATTAATAACTTCATCTTCTTTGATTTGAGAGCTTTCTACTTGAGTATCACCATCAACTTTTTCTTGAATTTTCAAGTCATGAATCTTATGTGTAATCTCTAAGTCATCATTATCAACAACATCCTTAGTAGCACAAGGATTAGATTCATCAAAGGAAACGTGAATAGATTCTTCAACAAGATTAGTGCGCTTATTATAAATTCTATATGCTTTGCTAGTAAGAGAGTAACCAATAAAGATGCCTTCATCCGATTTTGAATCAAATTTACCCAAGTTATCTTTTCCATTGTTTAATACATAACATTTACAACCGAAGGCATGAAAGTAATTAATGTTGGGTATTCTACCATTCCAAAGCTCATAAGGAGTTTTCTTGAGGATAGGCCTAATTAAAACTCGATTCAAAATATAGCATGAGGTATTAACGGCTTCCGCCCAAAAATATTTTGGCAAAGAGTTTTCACAAAGCATAGTGCGGGCCATTTCTTCCAGAGTACGATTTTTTCTCTCTACTACTCCATTTTGTTGAGGAGTACGAGGTACGGAAAAGTTATGACCAATACCATGTTCATCACAAAACTTTTCATATAAAGAATTGTCAAGTTCTTTTCCATGATCCGTACGAATGTTAGAAATAACAAAGCCTTTTTCATTTTGAACTCTTCTACAAAGTTTAGTGAAATTAGGATAAGCCTCATTCTTATGAGCTAGGAACATCACCCATGTATATCTAGAGAAATCATCAACAACAACAAGACAATAATAGTTTCCACAAAGACTTGGAGAGCGAGTTGGTCCAAACAAATCCATATGAAGTAATTGCAAAGGTCTAGTAGTTGAAACAACATTTTTGGACTTAAAAGAAACCTTGGTTTGTTTTCCTTGTTGGCAAGGACCACAAAGTCTATCTTTTTCAAATTTGATTTTAGGAAGACCTTTTACCAAATTTTTTCTAGAGAGTTTTGAAATAGCATCCATACTTGCATGTCCTAGGCGCCTATGCCAAAGCCAACTATTTTCACTCAAAGCGGAAAAACATTTTATATCACAATTACTTAAATCATTGAGATTAAAAACATATACATTTTCAAATCTTTGTCCAACGAAGAGTGTCTTGTTGCTTTTGTCATTTTCAATGATACATTTGGATTTTTCAAAGATAACACGATTTCCTCTATCACATAATTGACTTATGCTAAGAAGATTGTGTTTTAAACCATTAACAAGTAAAACATCTTCAATAATAGGAGAATTACCTATATTGCCGATTCCTATGATTTTACCTTTGTTGTTGTCTCCAAATGTGACATGTCCACCATCTTTAGACGAAAGAGAATTGAAAGCCCTCTTGTCACCGGTCATGTGTCTTGAACATCCACTATCAAGGTACCAACTTCCTTCCTTGAGAGAACTTTTGAAGCATACCTACAATAGCACATCAATTCTTGACTTTTGGTACCCAAATCATCTTGGGTCCTTGAAGGTTAGCATTGATACGGTTCTTAGGAACCCAAACCTTTTTTGCATTAGAAGATGAGTATCCTTTCATAGGACATGTAGGAGAAATATGACCAATTTTACCACAATAATGACATGTCAATTTAGAATGGCTAGAAGGAGGAACATCTTTTTCAAAAAGATTTTTGTGTTGAGTGGGATTATAACCAATTCCGGCCTTGTGAAAAGAAACCATTTGTTTTCCAAGAAGAATGTCTAAACTTTCTTTTCCATTAGTGAGTTTTGAAAGAGAATTAGTTAAATCATCAATTTGTTTTTCTAAAGATTCGTTTTTGGAAGTATCCTTCAAATACTCTTTTTCTTTTTCCAAAGAGGTTCTTAAACTTTCATTTTCTTCCTCCAAAATATCTTTCTCTTCAATTAAATCATCTATTTCTAGTGAAAGATCTTTAGCAACCTTTTTAAGAAATTTGTTTTTAGAAACAACCTTTTCAAATTCTACTTTCAACTCTTTATAGGCAATAAATAATTCATCAAAGGAATAGGATGAGTCGAGATCCACCTCGTTTTCTTCGATGGCCATGAAACACAAGTTAGCGACCTCTTGTTGCTCATCGTCCTCATCGGAGCTACTATCGTCACTATTGTCCCATGCGGCTATCATAGCTCTCTTTTTGTCCTTCTTTGAATATTTTTTTGCATATGGACATTCACTTTTGATGTGGCCGGGCTTCTTGCACTCGTAGCAAATGATTGGATCCTTTTTACTATTTTCTTCTTTGCCTCCATCTTTTCTTGAAAATCCTCTGCCTTTGTGAGATGCTCTATTTTTGAGGAGTTTCTTGAACGTTTTTGTGATGAGCGCCATTTCATCATCCTCACTTTCGTTGCTTGAATCCTCCTTGCTTTTTGATTTGCTTGTTGTACTTTTGAAGGCAAGATCCTTAACTTTCTTCTCTTTTTCACCCTTGAGGTTGTGATGCATTTCCTCCGTCATGAGAGATCCCATGAGCTTGTCCATCGTGTATGTTGAGAAATCTTTGGATTGTAGGATGATGGAGGTGGTAGTGTCCCAATTGGTTGGCATGGAACGGAGCACCTTCCTTGTCATTTCGGATTGACTGTAAATCTTTCCAAGAGCTTTTAAACCGTTAGTAATACTAGCAAATCTAGCAAACATTTGAGATATAGATTCATCCGGTTTCATTTTGAAGAGCTCATAGCTATGCACAAGAATATCAATTTTGGACTCCTTAACTTGACTATCTCCTTCATGTGACATTTCTAACTTATCCCATATTTCTTTAGCCGATTCACATGCGGAAACACAATCATATTCATTGGGAGTAATAGCACAAAAAAGAAGGTTCATAGCTCTATAGTTCTTTTCTATTGAAGCCTTTTCCAAATGACTCCACTCATAATCTGGTTTAGGCATAGTCTCTTCTCCAACTTTCTTAGTAGGAATAATGGGACCATTTTTGATAATTTTCCATAGATCATAATCCGTGGATTGAATAAAGATCATCATTCTATTTTTCCAATGAGAGTAATTTTCTCCGGTGAACAAGGGAGGTCTATTGGACGATTGACCTTCGATACAAGAAACATTACTAGTGGTTGCCATGGATCTTAACTCTTAGATGGTTAAATCTACAAACAAGAGCCGAGGCTCTGATACCAATTGTTACCCAAATTATGCAACCTAGAGGGGGGGTGAATAGGATTGCTAGTAATAATTACCAATAAAAATTTATCTCTAACAATATATGCAAACAATAAGTATGCAATCAAAATAGAGAGATAGAGAGATAGAACCCGTTTATAGTGGTTCGGTCCGAATTTGTCCACGGTCCGGCCCTACTCCACTTCTCCTCAAGCAATTACTTGAAGGTTAGACTAATCTTTAAAAGATTACAACTTGTAAGTCTTGCGGGTGCTTACAAGAACCGAATGCCTCTAGCTTTCCCGAGGAGCTAGCACAACCGCAAGAATTTTCTCCGAAAACTTCTCAAAAACAATAACACCCAAATTCCAACCCGAATTTGGTCTTCTAAGCTTTCAAGTGTTTGACTCAAACACTCACTTAGGAAATACAAGTATGTGAAGAAGGTATGAAAATTATCGCTCACGACTTGTACAAATTTTCTCTCAAGAATAATATGAAAGTGGAAGAACAATGAGAATTTTTGGCTTTGATCTTTTGAGAATTTGCTCTTGCAATAATATGGAATGTTGTAGCTTGTGTATATACTCATTAATGAGTTCTTGATGCCTTATATAGCCATCCATATGCTTCCTAGCCGTTGGAAACTAGCCGTTGGAACTAGCCGTTGGAAACTAGCCGTTGGAAACTAGCCGTTTGAAACTAGCCGTTGGAAACTAGCCGTTTGAAACTAGCCGTTGGAAACTAGCCGTTTGAAACTAGCCGTTTGAAACTAGCCGTTGGAAACTAGCCGTTGGAAACTAGCCGTTTGATAGAGTGGTCATCCGGGTGGTCGTCCGGTTGTCACAGCTTTCTGTTCAGACAGCCGGCTTGTCAGCCGGTTCGTCAACCTGTGGCTCACAATTTCATCTAAATAAACCGTTAAAGCATGTATTGAGCTCAATAAAGTCTTTGTAAATATAAATCATGAATCCAAGAGACTTTATGCTATATTTCAAGGTCACGAAAATATTTAATTCGGGAATCGACTTTTCGATAATTTTGTATTTGCCGAATAAAAATATCATTGAATTAATCATCAAAATAATTAATAGAGATGCATATAAATTTTCACAAGTTATAATGCATACATTTTTCAACAAGATTAAAAATAGGGACGAGCTATAGGGAGTATTTTTCGTACAACAAACTTAGCAGGAAAAAACAAAAGCATAAAATTATATCACGAAAGGCACGTTTTAGATAATTAATGGGAGTGGACAGGAATTAATCACTATTCAACCAAAGAGTAAAATTAACTCATGATGATTGACAAATGACAATGACAAAAAATAACCTCCTTTATACATTGCCGAAGATGATTGACAATGACAAAAAAAGAAAAAAAAAAAACCTCCTTTATAACCATTGCCAATTGCGTGATCGGCACTAGACTTAGAAGTCTAGAACAACAGTAAATTAAAAAAAAAATAAAAGGAAAAGGAAAGGAGATATACTCTCAAGAATAAACTCGAAAACTGAGTACTCTAATGATATAGGTTTGAATATAGAGTGCTGCTAGAGGTACAGAAAATTGGGGACCGAATTCGGACCGACGGCCGCCGGCGAGCCATCTCCGGCCACCGGACGGCCGATCCGAGTAATACATATACACACGAAAAGGGGTGCTCCGATCAAGCACCCTACACACCTCGGATGACGTTGATTCCCGCGTGGGGCCCCTCGGTTTTTTTTTTTAGAATTTTTGGACGGCTCGGATCGGCCGTCCGGTGGCCGGAGATGGCTCGCCGGCGGCCGTCGGTCCGGATTCGGTCCCCAATTTTCTGTACCTCTATCATTTTTGTTGAATATATAGAGAGGTATTTGCGTAAGTATCTTGTAGTTCGTCACGATTCGGTTTTTGGTAGGGTTATCACATGAAACCCAACCGATTTTTAAAATAAAATATAAGACCATGATTAAAAACTGCACTCATCAATTGGATACAACTCGGGTAATCGACGGTTTCGGACGAGATTCTTCCGGGAACATTTTTCGCGCACAGTTATGCAGCACATGGCCATTAAGTCAAATGGCCTTCAAACCCTCCTGATTACCGCCTTAACCTAAAGGCCTAAACTCGGTCAGGCTGAAGATTGGGCTCCTTGGGCCGTTTGGCCTGTTTCCTCCCTGGGCTAAATTTTCATGGCTTTGGTAATTTATTTTCTTTGGGCCCAAATGACCATTGGGCCATCATAGGGGCAACACGGCCCACTTCCTTAGCCCAGAAAGTCTTCAGTAATTGGCCCAATTTAATTAATTTTAAATTAAATGGGCTTTCAATGCTTATTTTGCGAAAAATGCCAAAAACAGGTGTAAACACCAGGGTTTCACAAGTCTTATAGACAATGAACTATGATGCCTAGGTTGTCTTTTAGATCTTCTATATATGTACCTAGCTTCCACCAAATCTAGGTCAACGTTGCTGTTCCCGTAATATCACATTAATCACGACATGTTTACACCAGGATTTTTTTGTTGAAGTGTGTTTAAAAAGTGCTCCCACTATCGTTAATTCCTGGCTACGCCACTGAATATCATCGTGTTCACATGCTTCTCAATTTCGTGTGATTTCTGAAGCTCTGAAAACGTCTTCCTTGTACGTATCCACTAACAAGTGAGTTGGTTTTAGAAACATTATCTGGAATTCAGTTATCAGAAACAAGTCGAAATAATTTTTCATTGTTCCTCGGAAAAATGATACAAATTTATCCCCTGCTGCTGTGTTTTTTTTTTACAGCCATTTATGGTTTATGATATATATATATATATATAATCTAAGCTTGTTCAAAAGCAGAGAGTACAGCGTTGGTTCAGTGGAAGAGTCCTTGGCTCACTAACTCGCATGCCAGTGTTCAAACCCCTACTCGCACAGAGCAATCCTTTTATCTTTTTTGCTTCCTTTTTCTTTTTAGCCCATTGAGGAGTGCCCTATTTTTCCTTTTTTCCCACATAGGAAAAAAAAAAGGGATTACATTCATACTAATTTTGAAATAGAAAATAAATCTAAATCATCTCTATTACATTTGATTTAATTCTTTCACTTTTTTTTTTCTATATATATTTTAAAGTGATTTTCAATTTACTGTGACCAAAAGGTGCTCCCCTGAATGGGATTCCTGGTTCCGCCACTACTTATAGTCACTTTTAGCTCAGTAAGCTCACCATATTACCATGTCCTAGACAATAAGAGTAAAAATTTGAAGAACCTTAATTTGCAGCATAAATAGCATTGGCAAAAGTAACAAATTGTTCAAGAGAGACAGATCTTTACACCCACCGGCTATTGAAGGTGTGTGAAGTGATCCAGACCAATATCCCCACTTCGTTAATTTTCGAGTGTGACAAGCTTCTAATGCTTCTGATTTCCTTTCCTATTCCTCCCTTTCTTAAAGCATTTAGTACATTACTTGTCTCTCCACACATAGGAAGAACATACTATTCAAATCCAAATTAAATATTATCAGTTTATGCGATGATCTCCACCATCTTTTTTACGAGGATCCACTGCCCAAAAGATTGTGGAGATCATCACAAAAACCGAAAAATATTAAAGAAAAAACTGTTGTTTCAAATGAGTACACTACGGAGTATTATTTTTGTTAAGGTAAGCATGTCTTATGGTCTTACAACCAAAAGTTAAAAAAAAAAAAACCACTAAATATGAAAAATATAGTGTCATTTTATATAAACTTTTCTCACATTCCCCATTACCTTTCGCTTCCTCTCATCAAGAAGTCCTTTAATTCAAAAAATAACAACGAAAAGCTAATTAAAAATTCTGAAAAAAACTTTTAGTAAAAATACCACTCCCTCCGTCTCATAAAGTTGTCCCGCATGGAGTCTAAGGACTCAAAAAAAAAAAAAAGGCTTTTGTTGACAAAAAAATTCTTTTTTGCATAAATTAATAGATCAATATTTGTTTTATTATTTTTGTAGAAAAAAATCAACTTTCAATATTTGTTTTATTATTTTTGTAGAAAAAAATCAACTTTTTTTTTTTGACAAAGAACTAATTTTTTTTGAGTCTTTGAATTCCGTACTTGACAAACTTTGCGAAACGGATGGAGTATAAAAAATAAAAAATACAGTATATAACTTGAACTCACCTTCGATTTTTGTCCACGAATATAGATCATGCAAAGGGCCAATTGCAAAGGTACAAAAGGGACAGTTGGTTTACAAGCACGAACTTCTTTTTTTGAACATCGAAATAGAAAGCTAGAACAAACCTTTGAATGCATGCATTGCCATTCAAAAGACAAAATCGTTTGGATGCCTTGCATGCCACCTGATCGGACGATGCAAACAGAAAATGCAGTTGATGGGCCACACTCTCTTTTCGCCTAATTTCTGTCGCCCTACTTACATACCCTGGTAACCCAACCTAACCGCAATTACTCTTCCCATATGGTAGTAAGTACCTTTTGTTATTTTTTTTTAAAACACCTCTTCCCTCCAGATGTTGAAGGGTGTTTGGGCTTTGAGCCTTTGATAATGGGGAGTGTTTTTTGTACTTTCCCTTTTAATAATCACATTCCCCTCTTTGTTTTTAGTGTGTGAATATCTTTTAAACTTTGTGCAAAAAATGTCATTTGGATAACCCCCAAAAAAAAAAATGTATATATATATATATATATATATATATGAAAAAGTGGAAGGATGTTTTAGTAACTTCACACACTAAAAACAAAAAGGGGAGTGTGGTTAGTAAAAATAGGAGTGCAGAAATCACCCCATGATAATTTCGAGGAACTATATTTTGTTTTTATTAAAAAAATTCATATTTGTTAGTTTTACATTAAATGTTTAAAAAAGTTGTCTTTTTTAGAATTCAAGTTATAGAGCAATTAATGAAAGAATTTTTGGATAGTGAGTTCACCCAAAGAAAAAAAATATTATTTTGACTTGAATGAGATTCCTAATTAAAAGAAAAATGTTTTACAATTTGAATAAGATGTATTACTTTCCAATGAGAATGCAAAAGAAATTGGAAAGTATTTGTGAATAGGGTAGACATTTAATTACATGCTAAAATAGTAGAGTAAGTATCTCTTATTTTAGATTGTTGTTGATTTTTTTTTAGAAAATCAAATTAAATGTTAGAGAAAATTCTAAATTTATTTCACCTTAACTTGTGAACCATTTCAAAAAACAGCAAATTGGTCCTAAGTCCAAATGGAATCGCCCAATTCAAGTTAAGGTTCATCTTCTTTTTTCATCCATTGTTTGGTCCATTAATAGATAAGATTTAAGGTCTAAGGTCGATGAAATAACAAGACTATCCTCTGATCATTGACCTTTTGACTATTGACCGTTGACCCTTGACCATCATTGAACGACATTGACCAGCGTTTACTGAAGAGTTGGCCGGTGTATCTGTTCATATTTGGGGTGTCTGTTGGTTTTATGTTCATCAATCTTTTGTGTATTTGTTGGTTTTCTATTTATCTTTGGTGTATATGTTCATCTTTGATGTATTTTTAGTGTATCTATTCATCTTTTATGTATTGTTGATCTCTTGGAATAGAAAAATGCATGAAGCAACCCCACTTTTTTCCATGGAATGGAAACGACATTCATTTTTTTTATGAACAAAACATTTTTTTTAATCTTGAATCGTGACTATATTGTTTTTATACTAAATTTTCTATTTTTTAATCTCTAAATTTGGGCCGTCCAAAACAATTTTGTGTTGGAGAAATTATATGCAATAGGAATTTCTAAAAGAATAATAATTCTAAATAATATGCATCAAACAAATTCGCAAAATAAATAGATAGAGAAAGAAAAAGAATAGCCTGTGGGGTGATCGAAGCACGTGATAGCGCTCTCCTAAGAAACGATATACCCCCTCCTGCACTGGGTTGAATGGTATTCCTTCTCCAAGATACAACGCCCTTCAAGTTCTCTTCTGTGCAGTAAATTGAATTCATGAACCATGTAGTTTCCCGACACTCAAAACAATATGAAATTCAACGGCAAATAGACACTGAAATTATAATAGAAACCGAGCCAAACATAAAACGGAGCGAAGTGGATGTTGAGGAGTAAACTCTGAAGTCAGTATATGGGATACACTTTATTGAGGAGAGTTACGTTGAAATCGTGTAAAACCAAGAGTAGGAGTAATCCCATTCTATTTTAGCATTATTCCCATTTCATTCCCTGAAAGACATAAGTGTGGAGAATGAGTTTAAGACACCACGTGGTGATGTTCCAGATGTATAGAATAATTTTTCCTCCTTTCAATTTTGCTTACCCACCTAAAAAGAGAATGAACATTACCTACCATCTTATTGGTTGATATTAACTCATGAAACCTACTTTACTTAACTATGGTTATGTTTTTAAAATAGTAACAATGATAAGATCTCAAGCTTACCTATTTACACTGTTTTTAAAGGAAAGGTTTCTTATTTACTTTGAAATAATTATTCACTCAACTTTCAGAGTAAAAACTTTGACACACAAAATCTGGTACACATGTAGTATTCAACAAGCACTAATCAGTTTTAAAAGTTTGTAAAGAAAATGAATTAAACAAAAGTGGTAAAAAGTCAAGTTATTTATCAAAAGTAGCCTGAATTTTTTTTTTTAAATTAGTTAGGCTTTTTTTTGTTTATGAAAAAGCTCGAACTTATTTTAGGAAATTACCCGTAAGAATAATAGGAAATCAGCCCTCATGTCATTACTCCATCTATAAATGCAGCAAAGCTTAGCAGCGACCGGCGTCTCTGTCAAAGATAAGAAAAACAGGTAAGCTCTCTGTCTCTCTCTCCTCTCTTTCCTTCTGTCCGTCGTCTCTCTCATGCTTTCTGCCTCCTCGCTCTGTGTTCGTATAGCTCTCTGTGTTTGTTACTCCTATTTTTCATGTGGGATCGATTAAGATGCCTAAACACAGATGCACCATTGGTTTTAACTTCGGTACGGTTCAACTGTAGCTGAATCGCAGTTGGACTACAGTTGGACCGTACCGTGACGTGATTGATCAGCTATACGGGTTCTAGCTCCAAACGGTTTTTGAGAGATATCCAGACTGGATACTTGATCAGTCGATGTTTCAACAAATCGGACTGGCCGGTTTTCAAAACATTAATGAAAAAAGAGAGAGAGAGAGAGAGAAAAGAGTGTGAAAATTTTCACTATGCTTAATGCTTTTGTTTGCTACTTTTTCCTCTCCTTCCTCTTAAAGCTTGCTTTTATTTTAATTTTATCCTCTCTTAAACCAACAAAACAATGGAAGAGATTTATTAAAGTAAAATTTACCCTTCTATTTAGTTCTTTTTCCTCTCCTTCCTCTTAAAGCTTGCTTTTTTTTTAATTTAATCCTCTCTTAAACCAACAAAACAATGGAAGAGATTTATTAAAGTAAAATTTACCCTTCTATTTAGTTCTTTTTCCTACCATTCAAACCCCTAAATATAATACTGGGTCTAGTAAATATACGTACGTGTTAAACTTTTTTTTTTTGTGTGTGGCCCTTCTCAAAGCGGTGGCTCAGCTCTCTGGCTTCTGCCCAGTGCCGGAGCTAAATGACATCGATTCACTTAATTGTACGGTATGGTATGTGATACGGCACAGCTGACACAATTAGATCTTGTTGATACTTTGGCGCAAGGCCATGGACGATGTTCTTAAAAACTAACTAGGATCGTAGATCAAACTAGGTAAGATTCAATCTTGTTTGGTTTGAATTTTGAGTGAGATTTTTTTGGGTAATTAACGAGACCCAATTGAGTTTAGTAGTAATTCCTTATATTATTTTGACAGACAGCAACAGTGATAGGCATGGGAACCATTGAAACAGAAGCCAATCCGAACTTGGTTGGTGTCAATGTCACTCCAAATGAGGTTAGCGTCATCTTTTATTCGTTTCTTCTTGTATGAAGATATCTATTCAACCTTATAACTCTCTAGCTGCATCCAAAGCTGTCAACATGCCTATATATATCTTCTCTCTCTCATGCCTATGCGTGGTAATTGTTACTTGGTTAATTACCATGTTAATGCTAACTAATCTTTCCTTTGATGGAGTACCCCCCCAAAAAAAAAAGGGAATTTCCTTTGGTGCATTTACTCCTAAGTCCTAGCAGGTAACCATCCATACTGGAAATAGCACGAGATTGACAATAAGGTTGTGTTTGGATGTCCGAAATCCTCAGTATGAATGGGAATATGATTACTAGGAATCAAATTTTCAGAAATTTTATTGAGTAGGAATATGAATGCGATTACTGGGAATCAAATTCCCAGGAATACAATGCCTAGAGTAATTATATTTTGGTATTTGGAGCAATTCAGTAATCTTTTGCAGGATTAATTATTTTGGAAATTTATTTAGGTCAACATTACCTCTTTTTATTGATTGAGGCAGGGATCAAGGATTCCCATGGAGTAAGGGAGGAATTAAATCCCCACTCAATCTGGAAATGTGATTCTTGGTTGGATGTGTCATCAGGAAACAATCATATCCCCGACTCTCCCAAACGTGGGAATCCGTAAAGTATGGAATCTCATTCCTATTCATGTCCCTTCCAAACGTGGAAATCCTGCAAGTTAGGCATCACATTCCCATTCCATCTCAAAATTTCTGTCATCCAAACTGAGCTTAACATAAAACAGAAAATGTGAAGGTGTATGGACTGTGTAATATATATACTAATATGTTCCCTAAAACTTGTAACTTTTTTTATGATCAAATGTCCGAGCTAGTTTGCGCGCGCTTCTAGTAATTCTGGGACTCTTAAAGTAACGACCGGGCATAATATCTTAATGACCCCAAAATTTGGGATGATTGGCCTTCATAAAATTCGAACATGCATACTTATTGATTTCTCATATCCACTTGGCGAGCCCCTCGGGATTTATCTTCTTAACACTATTTGTGGCTTAACTAGTGCTTTAAGAGCATCTCTAACCCTCTTCTATAATTTTATTTAAGAGTGTGAATGTGACATTTTGATGGGAGATTTATAATTTATTTTCTCTTCTTTTCGACTTTTTGTACTTTATGAACAAATCTTGGACGGTTCATCGTCTTTTTTAGAGATTTAGTCTCGAAATTTTCTTTTGGTCCAATTTTCTAAAAACATTTTTAGAGAACCAAATTGGTAAAATTGACGATGAGTCCATCCAAAATTCTTTCATAAAGTACAAAAAAATTGAAAATAAATTACAAAGTTAAGGTGGCGTATACATGTGTCACATCCACACTCTCAAATAGAGATATACTACTAGATAAGACTGGAAAGAATATGAACAAAGTTAAGGTGGCGTATTACTCTACTGAATTCAACTCTTCAATTGTGGGGTGGAAAACATATGTGCGACTTCCTATTGGGACGTACCAGTATGCGATTAATACAACTTGAGAGGATTATTTGACTTATTATATATTATCTTGTTTAAAAAATTAAGAGGATCGATCATATTTTAAATTTTTTAATTTTTCTTGTCGAGATGAATCAATAATTCACAAAATTTTGACACAAAACTAACAAATATGATATTTTTTGAATAAAAAGAAACAAAAAAACAACCTTTATATATACTTTCTAATCCAAAACCACCCCAAGCTTTTTCTCTTCCAACTGTAACTCGAATTCATTCAAGTGTAAGATTATCTAATGTTGAAGAATCATTATCTAGTGGACGAAAATATACAATTCAGGTCGGCTTTGAGCTAATCCGGATAAAATCGCTGACTTAAGCCCCCGAATTTTGGCTCAAAATTAGGGTTCCGTATTCCAGTGGCGGCTCCAGGAATTCTTCTAAGGGGTTCAAGAATATATACATTATATTACCTCTAAAAATCACAACGATATATAGACAAAAATTTATCCATTCATAATGCCATAAAAAACATCAAAGTATAAAAAATATTTTTACAATTGTCCACGACGAGTTTTCATATTTTAAAACCGTTGTAGATAGCCTCATTATCAACGGTATCAAATACTCAATCTTTATTCATATTCTTCAAAGTTGGAGCTCTAAACCCTGAACAATTGGAAGGGAAATCAATTAAATCCAAATAGAAATTAAAAATACAAAACTTACTAACTATAGGGTTTAGAGAAAAATTGTCAAGAGGGAGAGGGAGAGAGGCGAAGAACTGAACCAGTGGAATTCGTCCTTCCTCGTTCACAATACCCGTTCCGTCGACCGTCGTTTCCCAGAGCCAGAGAGCCTTTTCAATTTCTATAGGTTCAACTCTCGTTAAGTGCTCGGCGCACACCACCTCCCAGAACTTGGCCCCGATCTGGTTGCTGCATTGGCCCCCCTGGATGTGCAGGATCTCACGCATTTTTGGAGAGAGAGCTGAGGATGTGATGAGACAGAGAGAGAGAGAGAGAGTTGGTGAGGATGTGATGAGGGAACGAGTGCCAACTAATGGTCAGGCTGGAGAGGATCATGGGGGATGGATACCGGTGATTAGAAATCACAGAGGGTTGAAAACGAACAGGGTTAGAAGTCAGGGTACCTTCACTCTGTTTGTGGACAACATACCCGACTACAAAGACCTGTCCTGGTTAAGGTGTGCCTTTAGCAAGTTTGGGGAAGTTAAGGATGCATTTATACCGCGGAAGAGAAGCAAGCATACAGGCAATAAATTCGGTTTTGTCAGGTTCGACTGCTACGCAGCAGCTAGTATGGCGGTCTCCAGATTGAATGGTGTCTGGGTGGATAATGAGAAGCTCTTTGTTAAAGAGGCAAGCTTTGGCTTCAATGAAGAGAAGCCCAGGGTGAAACATCTCAGGACTACCCCGATGAATGAGGCAGGCATATTTCAGGATGAGAACCCAATACAGAGACATGGTAAAAAGGTGGATCAGATGAATAGAAGAGAGGTGGGTCTGTTGAACAGAAGGGGCGAGCCTTTTGACAGAGCTGCTGGAATTAACAAGTCTTTTGCCCAAGTTCTAAAGGGAGAATCTTCAAAAGCAAGGGCTATCTCGAAGAGCTCCTTAAAGATCAAACCGAGTGGAAATGGATGGCTCCACAGGAGTGTAGTAGCAGTGCTGAACAGGGTGGTGCCCATGATCAAGCTAAAAGTGAGCTTCAGCCTGGAAACGGATCGTGTGGCCCAGTTTAGATCTCTGGGTGGAAGGTCTGTTCTGATTACATTTCAGAACCAGGAGTTGAGGGACGAGATGATTCAGAATCCATGGATGAAGATGTGGTTTGTTAGTGTGAAACCATGGAGTGGTGAACCAGCATGCCTAGAGAGATTCGTTTGGTTAAGTTGTAAAGGAGTCCCATTAAATATCTGGAATGCCGTAACTTTTAAGTTGATAGCGGAGTTGTATGGTTCTTTCATTATGTTAGATGATTCAACACTCAAAGAACTCTCCTTTGCAGAAGGGAAAGTTTTGGTAGCCTCGGAGGAAACCATTCCTATTGATTCGTGGATCAATATTGAGGTTCAAGGTGTGAGTTATGATGTAAAAATCTCAGAAACTTCATCTTTCGTCTCTCCAGATGAGATTGAAGCTTTCTGTCCTTCGGCTATGGCAAAAGATGGTGGGGGTGAAACCATGGTGAAGGCAACAAGAAATTTCAGTTTCAACAGAGAGAAGGCAGTAGATGCTGACGTCGTTACTAAACTGGTGGCCAATAGAAATAGCTTGGTTGGTGAAGGATGGGACTTGTCCACTGGTAAAGCTGTTGGAGGAGGCGGGGGCTCGAAGCAAACCGGGGCAGAAGAGCATTTAATGCTTGTCAATGCATGCCATCAAGCCAGCTCAGAGTTGTTTGAATCTAGAGTTGAAGACTCGGTGGAAAAGGTAGAAAATGGAGGAACAGAAGTGGACTCTGGGGCCCACATTACTCTTTTATCCAAAGAAAATTATTTGGCCCACCAAGGGGTATTGGACTTTATTAATGTTGCTGGGCCCAAGTTCCCCCTTACCCCAGTGAATGATGTGGGCCATTTTCTTGGGGCTAAATCTACCTCTACTGGTGCTGATGGAGGAGTTCAAGTTGGGTGCATCTCTGATGCAGGAAGTCAGGAATTACGGGAAGCGATGCTTGCCGAAGCTGAAGATAATCAAGGGGGTAATGGGGCTGAAACTCCAACTGAGCTGGTGAGGGTTTCCCAGATTCCGAGCATTAACCTGTTGGTGGACCTTAATGATGCCGGGTGCCGAAGGAGGAGACGCAGACAAATGTCCAATCTGGTGTGTATTAGTGGGGAGGATGATCCGAATCCTGAGCAGCAAGAGACAATTTCATCCTTCTCCTCAGAAGATCCTAATCCAAACGATTCAGTCGTCCTCAGGGAGATCAGAGCCACTATGGCAGTGGGAGGTCAGTTGGGTATTACCTTCCGGCCCAGTGATGATGTGATTCTGGGCAAGATGATTGAAATGGAGGCTCAGGAGTCCTCGGCTGTGCTAGAGAGAGAAGCGCGCAGGTAGCTTGTCTATCCCTCTGGTGTCTTTTGCTTTGGATTATCTAGTCTTATGTTGATTTTATCTTGGAACATTAGGGGTTTGGGGAGTTTTGTTAAAAAAAGATTCGTGTCTAAGCTTATTAAAAAAAGAAAGCCTGATCTAATGTTTATTCAAGAAACGAAACTGGAGAGTTTTGATAGAATCGCTGTCCAGAAATTGTGGGGCAGTGGAGATTTCGAGTTTGCTACCTCGAATGCTATTGGGACTTTTGGGGGACTATTGTCCATTTGGAATAAAGATTTTTTCAAAGTAGACAATATTGTCTCCCACAGATCTTTCATTATTTTACATGGTGTGATTTATAACTCTTTCCCTTGTTGTGTGGTGAACGTATATGCTCCTAATGAGGTGGGTAGTAGGAGAATCCTGTGGGATGAACTATTAGGATTGAAGAGGAACTCTTCGGTACCGTGGTGTATGGGGGGTGATTTTAACGAAATTACTTCTATCAGTGAAAGGAAAGGGTGTCAAAGGTTAGAGAGAGGAATGAAGGATTTTTTGGACTTCTGTAATTCTATGGAGGTAATAGATATCCCAATGATTGGGAGGAAGTTTCCTTGGACTAACTACCAAGACCAGGCCATCCTTAGTAGATTGGATAGATTTTTGCTCTCCCAACATTGGTTGGATAGCTTCAAAGTTCTTCAATGGGGGCTACATAGGCCTATTTCTGATCATTGTCCTATTATGCTGATAGATGATGGAAGAGATTGGGGCCCCAGACCTTTTAAGTTCATGGATATATGGCTATCAAATCCGAAATGTATGGCTCTTGCTAAGGAAACATGGGAGAATACGCAGGTGAGTGGATGGGCTGGCTATGTTATCTTGCAGAAACTGAGAGCAATCAAAGATCAGCTTAAGGTATGGAACAAAGAGGAATTTGGGGATGTCAACACGGCTTTACAAGATAAGGAAACAAAGATTCATCAATATGATCTTCTGTTGGAAGAGAGAACACTCAACTCTGAGGAGAAAGCTTTGAGATGTAATGCTAAAACAGAATTTTGGAGGCTATCTCGACTGGTTGAGACTCTGTGGAAACAAAAATCACGGCTGAATTGGATGAAATTGGGGGATAAAAATACGAGGTACTTCCAAGCTATTGCAAATAATAGGTTTCGGAGGAACATGGTGGGCTCGGTAAAGGTGAATGACAGAGTGCTAGAAGATCCTTTGGAAATAAAGGCTGCAGCTGTTGATTTTTTTCGTGATAACTTTAAAGAGGAGAGAAAGCATAGACCACTACTGGGGGGAGCGTTTCCTAGACTTCTAAATCTGGCCACTTCTAGTCAATTGGATAAATTTTTTGAGGAAGGGGAGATTCTTGCGGCTTTGAAGGACTGCAGCAGTATCAAGGCTCCGGGCCCTGATGGTTTCAACTTCTCGTTTGTCAAAAAAGGGTGGGATTTTATCAAGGAGCTGCTGGTGCAATTCTTTATTGAGTTCCATTCTAATTGCAAGCTCACTAGAGGTATCAACTCAACTTTTGTAGCTCTAATTCAGAAGGTTGATTGCCCCAGGTCTTTTAAAGAATTTCGACCCATAAGTATGGTAGGTTGGGTTTATAAGGTGCTAGCTAAAGTTTTAGCTAATAGAATCAAACGCCACTTACCTTCCCTTATTGGTGAATCTCAAGCTGCGTTTATTGAGGGCAAGCAAATTTTGGATGGTGTTCTTATAGCAAACGAGGTTATTCATGGTTGGAAAAACAGCGCTCAGGGAGGTTTAATTTTGAAAATTGATTTTGAGAGAGCCTATGATTGTGTCAATTGGGGATTTTTACTTGACTTATTTGCGAAATTGGGCTTCGGGGTGAAATGGTGTGCTTGGATTAAGGAGTGTCTGTCCTCGGTTTCTATGTCGTTATTGATAAACGGTTCTGCTTCAAAGGAATTCCAAATTCAGAAGGGAATTCGACAGGGGGATCCCCTATCTCCCTTTCTTTTCAATATTGTGGTTGAAGGGCTTAACATTTTACTTGAAAGAGCAAAAGAATTGAACATCATTACAGGGGCTTCAATTGGACCGAATGGATCAAATCGGGTCGTGGTTTCTCATCTCCAATTTGCTGACGACACAATTATTTTCTGCAATAACGACAAGGAAGAGTTGACTAATATCAAAAGAATTCTTCGATGTTTTCAACTTATGTCAGGGTTAAAGATAAACTTCTCCAAAAGTTCCTTGAGTGGGATTAGAGTGAGTCATCAGGATGTTACCTCCCTTGCAATGGTTATGGGCTGCAAAATTGATCATTTGCCAATCAAGTACTTGGGGCTACCGTTGGGAGCTAATCCGAATAGAATCAAAACATGGGATCCGGTGGTTGAAAGAATGGAAAAAAGGCTAAGTTTATGGCGTAGAAGGTTTAACTCATCTGGGGGTAGACTTACCTTGATGAACTCATCCCTTGGAAGTTTGCCTATATACTTTATGTCTTTATTCAAAATGCCGTTGTCAGTTGCCAAGGTGTTGGCTAAAATCCAGAGGCAATTTTTCTGGGGTGATACAATGGATAAGAGAAAGATACATCTGGTCAAGTGGGATGTGATTTCCAAAAAGAAAGAGTATGGAGGATTAGGGGTCAAGAATCTGATGATCCAAAATCATGCTCTCTTGGCCAAGTGGTGGTGGAGATTTCATAAGGACAATGACTCCCTCTGGGTGAAGGTAATCAAATGCAAATACAATCTGGAACCAAGATGTTGGTTACCTCGAATGCCCTCTTCAGGTAAGGTTTCCAATATTTGGAAAGACATCTGTTCGGTTGGGGAGACCACTTCTAGTATTGGATCCATCCTTCAGGAAGGGTTTCAATTAGAGGTCCACTCGGGGCAGGAGATATTGTTCTGGAATCAAGTTTGGCTGGGGAACACTACTCTTAAAGAGGAATTTCCTCGCCTCTACCTCATCTCTACTCAAAAAGAGATGGTGATCAGTGATCTCAAAGTTGGTAGTTGGAATCTATTGTTCCAGAGAGGGCTTCGGGATTGGGAAGTCCCACAATATGAGGACTTACTTTTGAGACTTCAATCGGTGCATCTGAACCCTTCTAAACGTGATCAGTTGAGGTGGAAATGGGCTCCTGATAATTGCTTCTCTGTCAAATCCATGTATAACAGATGGGAACAAACGGGCTTCGCAAAGGATCGAGTGTTGGGCTCAATTTGGAAGGGCATCTCCCCACCTAAGGTGGAAATTTTTTCATGGCTGGCACTCCAGGACAGAGTGGCTACGAAGTCGGTTCTCCTGTCCAGGAATATGATACATGAGGGCCAATCGGTGTTGTGTCCTTTTTGCTCCTTGTTCGTCGAAACGCCGGAGCATCTCTTTCTTCACTGTCAATTTTCTTGGGATGTGTGGTCTTTGATTTTGGATTGGTGGCATGTCACTTGGGTATGTCCGGCCTCCCTGTTAGACCTCTTTACAGTGTGGCTAGGTTCCGGCTTCAAAAATCTAGAGAAATTCTTGTGGGAAACAACCTTCCATGCTACAATTTGGTCCATTTGGTTGGTACGGAATGATCTGGTCTTCAACAATGCTTCTTGGCGAGTGGAGGACCTTGGGGAGCTAATCAAAACCAGAGTTGCAATGTGGGTTAAAGTGAAGTTCGATATTAAGGTTCACTCGGTAGAGGACTTTAAAGGGTATCTTGATGGAATGAGGAAGGTCAAAGTGTAAGTTGCTCTGTGAGGGTGGAAGCGATCCAATTCTCTGTTGGATGATCCTTCTCTTTCTATCCTGGTTTATGTTTTATTTTGGTTCTTGCTTTTCTACTTTATAAGCGTGTGTGCTTATTGAGTGATCTCTCGATCACTACAAGAAAAATTGCATTGGGTGACGAATGAAAATCGTCGCAAATTGTATGTTTTTCGTCACAAATAATATAGGTGACGAAAAAAAATTTGTCGACTAAAGGTTGTCGAGGATTCCTACCTGGTGACGAAATCTATTTTTTGTCACCTATAGTGCTTTTTGGTGACGAAAAATTTCGTCACGGAAAAATGACTTGGTGACGAAATTTTCTTCGTCACCTATTGTGCTTTTTTGATGACAAAAAATTTCGTCACAAATTATTCCCTTTGGCTCGTCAAAGGTGATCCATTGGTGACGAAATTTTTCGTCACAAAAGACATTCTTATATGTGAAAAAAATCTCACTTTTTTGCTCCTGCGGGGTTTCGAACCCGAGTCTCCTACATTTTGCATGCATGCTTTAACCAACTACACCACACAAACTTTTCAGCATATGTTTGAAACATCTAATATATAACACATACATTGAACATTAAAATATATTTTGAACGCCATTTTGAACTATTAAACATTAAAATTAGCAATTTTAATAAACATGAAAGTCGTAGCTCTTTATGTTATTGTTCAAACCCAATTTAGATTATCTCAATCGGAGTTCTGAGCAAAGAGTTATGCCCGAAATATACTTGGTGACAAAGCGTAATTCATAAATTTCGTCACCAAAGGATAAATTTTTCGTCACTGAAAACGTAAAAAGAAGACGAAAATATTTTTCGTCACCAAATTGGTTCATTTGGCGACAAAATATTTTTTCCGTCACCGAATAGTTATCTTTGGTGACAAAAAATAATTTCGTCTCCTTTTTTACTCTTTTGGTGACGAAAATTTTATTTCGTCGCCAAATAGGAGCCTTTGGTGACAAAAATATCTTTTTCGTCACTAAATAGTTATAATTGGTGACAAAATAATTTCGTCAAGGAAGTTATCAAAACAGTGACAAATTTATTTTTTTGTCGCCAAATATACTCATTTAGCGACGAAATTAAATTTTGTCGCCACTTTTTCGTCACTAAACATACTTTTTCTTGTAGTGGATGTACCCCTTTCGAGCTAATAAATTCTTCTTTTTGCCGAGCAAAAAAAAAAAAACTCTCGTTAAGTGGTCTGATAAAAAAAAAAACTCTCATTAAGTGGAGTAGTGGATGGGCTGAATTAGGAATTTAGGAGACTTTTTTTTTCATTTTTTTTATATTTGAAATTTAAGTTAAGTAGTCTAAAATTTGGGTTTTTTTGTGGGTTTTTTTTTGGGATGGGTGTTCATTTTCAATGACACTTGGGTTTAGGTGTTCAGTGACACTTGGGTTGGGGTTCAGTGACACTTGACTTGTGGGTTCAAGCTAAGATTAATCCAAAAAATTTACATATATTATAACTATTTTTTTTTTTTTGTGTGGGTTCACTTGACCCCCCAAGCCTTAGAGTGGAGCCGCCCGTGTCCGTATAGGTATAGCAAGATATGTAATATATATTTAATCTAGCGCTTGTATAACAAATAAGATAGTCCAAAGAAAAAGCTTAATTTTTCCATCCAATAAACTCGTGGTTCAAGTCTTAGGGGCCACTTTTTCCTTCCATTTAAAATATTTTCCCCCCTCACAATTTTGTCTTAGGTCATGAGAATCTTAAAGCTGGACCTGCATGTATTTGCTTTGGTTTTTTCAAGAGGAATACTCAATTTGGGGTTTGTTATTTTGGGTTAGTCTCTTTTGGTGGTAGCTGTCTTTTGGGTCGGTTTTTTGTGCTTTTTGAATTGTCTTTTTTTTTTGCATTTGCTAGTTTTGTGCTAAATTTTTGTGAATTATTGATCATTCTCGACGAGTGGAATTAGAAAAGAATTTTTTTTTAAATTTTATTCAAATATTTTTAAAAATATCTAAGATAAAGTCCTAAAATTGCCAAATTGACACTTTTTGAGTTAAATCTTGAACATTTTTAAAAACATTTAGATAAAAGTTATATATATATTTTTTTGATTCGGCTCGACAAGAAGAACATTGATAATCTTCAAAATTTTAATACACAAAACTAATCAGAAACTACCAATAAACACGAATTTTTTTTAAATGTAGACAAAATTTCAAAAAGTGCAAGATGCCCCAAAATTAAGCACTTCGCACATGTTAAAGTTTAAAACCATAACTCTAAGCCGTCCAAAACCACCCAAATACACCCAAATTTCTGTTAATCAACCCCTCCTTGTCTCTCCAGTCTCCACACCCTCCCTCAAACCCTCTACGGCCTCTTCCTCCTCACCTTCTCCCCCACTCTCGCTGAGATCGCTGCCTCCTCCGGTTACTACTTCGTCGTCGTCTACCACAGCGGCACCACCGTCGCCCTCGCCGCCGCCAGCGCTCCCGCCATCCTCCGCCTCCCTGAATCCAACCCAAAAAAGCCCTCGATCGGGGCCACAGGGGATCATGTCTCCAATGATCGAAGGCCCAAAGATGGCCCCCCGTAAAGCCTTCTCGTACTTTTGGTTTGGTCTATTAAGGAGGTTTTCATTTTGTTACTATAACCGTTGCACTCAGTTGGTTTTGTTAAGATTTTAGGCTGTTTGGTTTGTGTCAGAAATGGTAATCAAGCAATTTTGGAGCTCTCTTCTGGACAATTTAAATACTCCATAAGACCGAAATTTGGGGTGGGCGAAATGACAAGGATGCCCCTTATTTTGACAGATAAGGCAGACGGCTTTAGAAATGGAGATTAGATTGGTACAAAATTGAAACGTCAAAGTCTTCAATGTTTATCTTGGGGTCCGCAAATGAGATGCAGTCAATACTTTGGGGACGAGAAAGGTAAATAAGTTGTGTGGAGTTGCATTAGATGGTTTATTTGTGATGAGGATTTTAACTTAAAAAGTACCCAAATAATTATTCTGATCCATCAATGTTCACTAAAATGCTACTATTTCTTGCTGAGCCCAGCTTGTGTAATTTGAACCATCTGCTCAAAATAAATAAATACTACCAAAATTCTGGATTCACATTATGTGATCTTAGGCAGAATCTACTCTCGTTGTGTATTTGTTTTTTTTGGGCAAGTTTCGTTAGTAGTATTGGTTAGGCTCTGCTACATCCTCATTTTTTACCAATTAGAACATTGTATGTGTGGAAAAATTAAAAGTTAAATTGCTTGTTACAACACTCATTTGGATGAAGCCAGGCTAGCTAGGTAGATGATCGAGTGACCAGCCTGTAGTGGGCATTGTTCACTTCTAAACATGGTCACTTTTGACTTCATCATTGCGTAAATTCGACAACTTAGATTGTTTTAGTATTCTAAACAGTGCATGTCTGGTCTACTTTTTTGGAATTGCAGGTCCAACAACCGGTTCAACTGGTAGTTGTCATTTACATGTGGAAAATGTCCTATTGCTTGAAATGGTTTTTAGTGTATGAAGTTATTTGAAAAATACCGGTTAGAATGCAACTGCTTGTCTTTTGTTTCACCTTGATTACCATGACCTGAGCAACCATATACTAAGACGTTTAGTCGTTTGACATCTCATACACTTAACCCAACCAAACCTAATCGAGCTTTAAGTCCTGTCAGGTATGATACACTTATTTACACTTAGTTAGGGATGTAGTTTGTTTCCTTTTGCCAAACACTTTAGATGTGTGTTCAGTGGACTGGACGCACTGCATTTTTTCTTCTACTACTTTTTAACTATGTACATGTAATGGCATTATGTAAGTGGCTGTGTAGTAGTTGACACAACCTTTGTTTTGCAGGATTCGAATGCAACCCTTCCAAACAAGGAAGTGATGATATTTGTTTTAGGTGAGCATTTTTCCATTTGATTTTCGGCATTTTCTATCATACCTATTCATTCCTGGGAGTCAAAAATGTTTAGTTGGTGAGAAAACATCTACTTACTAGTTTCTATTGAAGTTGGCAAGGTAGATTCCTAAACCCCCCGCCCACCTCACTTTTTTGTCAATTTATCTCTGTAATTATTTCTTTATATGATTTAAATGAAACAGTTATTATTTGATAATTATATTATTTATTTAAGAAAGATTTATATGCAGAGAGATAATAGTTTTGGGTTATATCACCAAGCTGACTTAACTTAATTAGCTAGACTTGGTAATTAAATCTGCATCAGCAGCATGTGATTGGCCCGTTCATATAGCTTTGAACTATTGACCTGTTAGACACCGGGCAACCTTTGAATGGCCAATTGTTGTGCCTCATTTGTTAGGTCTTGCAACAGTGCCGATTTGTGAGAAGCTGAAAATTTACATCCCTACACTTTTATTTCGTTTCTTTTTAGATTTATATGCTTGAGAAGTTCTATTTAGTTGGGAGCAACCTTTTTATCTCGATGGGAGAAAGGTTCCTAGGAGAGAGTTTGACTTGGTTGCGCGGCAGTGGAGTTCCGAGGTTCTTGGGCGATCGAAGGATCTTGCTACTAATATTCCGCCACACAGAATAATGGTATTGTCTAACATGAGTAACAAACTCTCAGGGTTCTAGGGTTGGTTTGGAAGGAGGGAGGGATGGAGCTAGCTTTTCGCAAATTAGATAGGGTTGGTGAAGTGTAGGAGCCTGAGCTGGCGGTACTGGTGCTAGTGGTGGATTGTGCAATGGAAGGAGCTATCACGACATTTGGATCTCAACGGAAGGAACGGAATTGTAATTTTAAGGCCTCCCTATATGGCAGTAGTTATGTGCAGCATGTTAGGTCATTTGAACTTGCTTGATCACTATCCCTATCTTCCCATCGGGTGTCTGATGCTGACTCTTGGGGCTTGCTATCTGATTATACAGTGGAGAAGTGCCAGCGAAAAGAGAATCTAGAAGAATTTAGGTGCTTGTGCAATCACTTTTACGATGCAGAGATAATGAGATCTGCATGCAATATGGACTCTTTAATCCAAAGTAGTATGCAAATGGTTTTACTTTTTCACAAAAATTGAGGCATGCTCTATGATCTTCACTTCTTGTAACAGGTGGTCCAGGCAGCGGAAAAGGCACTCAATGCTCCATGATTGTTGAACAATTGGGGTTTTGTCATATTAGCACTGGTGATCTTCTTGACACAGAAATAAAGTCCGGATCTGAAAATGGGTATGTCTTCGGGAAATTATCTTATATTCCAAATTTGGGCTAGAGGTTTCCTTGATTTTTGTGGGAGGTCACATTTCGTATAGCATTGCTCTAGCAGTGATGTTCGCCAGTTGATAATTTTGTTGCAGAACAATGATCCAGAATTTGAAGAGCAAAGGTGAGCTTGTGCCCACTGGCATAGTTGTCAAGCTTCTGATGGAGGCAATGAAGAACAGCACAAACAAGAAATTTATCATTGATGGTTTCCCACGCAACATGGAAAATCTTGCCGCTGCTCAGAAAATTGTAGGCTCCTTTATTTTTTTAATATAATTTTTGAGTCATTTAATTGGTTATTTAACTAAGCCAAGGAATTCTTTACAACTATTGTCTCGTTCTCCTATATCATCATTTAAGCTAGTAATAGTTTTCCTTCTTAGTGACAATATTTTGCCTCAATATATTTGTTGCAGATGAAACTAGAACCAGTTTTGGTACTATTCCTCGAATGTTCTCAAGAGGTGATGATAGAACGCATTTTGGGCAGAAAACAGGTATATTATTTTCAGCTGCCAAGATGCATACGTATTGCATATTGTAAGATTCATGAACAAGTATTATAATATACATTAAAAGAAAAACAGTTTTATATGATATGAAGTTAATTTTGAACGGTAGAAATATAGAAGTCATTGCACAAAATGAGTAAAAATTTCACTTTTTCAACTATATGACATTATCGGATAAGAAAAAGTTTCATTTAGCGCATCAAGAATCATTTGGGTACCACAAGAATATATTTTTAAAAATACATTTAGACATGGTATCAGTTTCACCTTTAAACATATACAATTGTAAGATAAGTATGGTACTATGATATGCATGTGGGTATTGTAAGATCATTTTTAAATATAGGATAAGATACATTTTCGATTACTCATTGATTCTATTTCTAAACATGTCGAATCATATAGTACCGTAGTGTTTTTATTACAACGGAAACAATCACATCTGACACCAATACCCTTGTTGGCGTAACACAGGGCTGTAAATAGATCGATCTGTCTCTCCACCTCATCTCTTCTTAATTTATTGGAATTGATGTTTTCTCCTCCATTTTTTCCTGTGTATCTGAAGGGAAGAGTTGACGATAACAGTGAAACCATTAAGAGGCGTATTGAAGTTTATTGTGAATCTACTCTGCCTGTGATTTCCTACTACAGATCAAAGGGCATGGTTGAAATGGTAGATATCTGTGTTCTTGAAACTCTTCTTCCTAATAGCTAAGCATTTGTTTGGATCATCAAATTGGAGCAAAAAAAGAAAAGTAGAAGGAAGCTATTGTTTATTTTTCTTCTCAAGGGCAATGGAGAAAATGAATACCGTCTAATTTTTCCCAGAAAGTTTTATTACCAATTGCTTGCTTAGTTTTTTTTTCCCCTTCTCTTTTACTTTATAATATCATCATAATTTCGGGAAATGGAATGTTTCTTAAATTCGAGTTGCTGCACTAGTTTTAAATGGCCTTGTGTGTTGACATATCTCCCTCTTTGGTTGTCTTAGATTAACGGTGAGAAACCTGTTGAAGAAGTGTTTGACGCTGTCAAGGCAGCCGTCTCCAAGCTCAAACTCGGAATCAGCAGGAAAAACTCACAGGAGTTTTAAGTATGGAACTGCATGGCCTTAAACTATGTGTTGAGGTGATTCTGCTTCGTAGCTAATTATATTGGAATATGTATTTACCCTAAGTTATGCAGTCCTATCTAATTGAGTACACATCAAAAGCTGCGATAATTTTTTGTTTTTTGCTCGGCAAAAGGAATTTTTATTAAACTCGAAGGGGTACATCGAGAGGAAAAAAAACATTACAAAGGACTAATACCGTAGAAGATATCCAACCAAAGTTGGATAGAACACCAAACTACACCTTCACTTTTCGAATCCCATCCAAATAACCTTTGAAATCCTCCACCGTGTAGATCTTGATGTCAAACTTAACCTTTATCCACATAGCTACTCTCGTTTTAATTAAATCCGCCACTTCTGAAACTTGAGTTGTTGCCCCATTGAATATATACCCATTCCTCGTTAACCAGATGGACCAAAGTGTTGCAAAAAAACATACTTCCCAGATAGCTTTCTCCAAGTTTCGGAACCTGCTCCTAAACCACCAAGGTGCTAACTCTGCTAGAGAAGATGGACATACCCATTGAATATTCCACCACGCCAGAATTTGTGATCACACTCCCCACGAAAATCGACAATGTAAGAACAAGTGTTGAGGTGTTTCCACATGCAGATCACATAAGGGGCACATTGCCAGTTGAAACTCAAAGATTAAATTTCTATCAAAAAGAACCGACCTCGTGGCAACTCTATCTTGGATGGCCATCCATGAAAAGATTTCTACTTTAGGGGGGCTCAGATTCTTCCATAAGGAACCAAGTAGAGCATTTCGTGACTGTGTCTAGGCTTCCCACTGTCTATAAACCGATTTTTCAGAGAAGATTTTATCGGTTGTCCAAATCCACTGTAACAGATCAGGCTTTGAAGGATCTAGTGTCACACCATCCAGTCTACGCATCAAAGCATCATATTGCTGATTTTCCCGAGATCTTAGTGTGCCCCTAAACAGCAGATTCCAATCACTACTGCCCCCTAATCCACAAAAACTGCTCAGAACCTCATTTTGTTGAGTTGAACGCCTATACAGCCTGGGAAATTCATCTTTAAGCGCTATAGGACCCAGCCACACTTGTTCCCAAAATAGCGTATCTCGACCGGAGTTTACCTGCACCTTGAACCCCTCCCGGATAGAGAAACCAAGTGCCGAATCAATATTGCCAAGTGAACAAATGTCCCTCCAAATATTAGATATCGACCCAGAACCATGCAAATACGGGAGCCAACTCCTCCGGTCTAGATTGTACTTTCCTTTAATAACCTTAACCCACAAAGAATTTTTTTCGCTGCTAAATCTCCACCACCACTTAGCGAGCAAGGCCAGATTTTGTTGTAGCGATCGCTTGATCCCTAGACCCCCATTTTCCTTATTCATCGTGATCCTCTCCCAACTGACCATGTGCATTTTCTTCTTGTCCGGTGTGTCACCCCAAAAAAATTGCCTCTGTAATTTCTCAAAAGACTTGGCGACTTCCACGGGCATTTTGAAAAGAGACATAAAATAAATCGGTAGAGTGCTAGAGTTGTGATTGATCAGTGTAAGCCTGCCCCAAGTAGATATAATTCTCGTTCTCCACACACATAACCTCTTTTGAGCTCTTTTTAAAACTGGTTCCCATGTTTTCACCCTCCTCGGATTAGCACCAAGCGGAAGGCCGAGGTATTTAATGGGCAGAGACTCCACTTTACATCCCATCACCTTAGCAAGTGCTTCAATATCCTGCCGTTGGACTTTTACACCACAAAGGGAACTTTTAGAGTAGTTGATCTTCAGGCCGGACATCAATTGAAAACACCTAAGGATTCGCTTGATATTCCCCATTTCCACCAAATCATTATTACAAAAAAGAATTGTATCATCGGCGAACTGAAGATGAGAGTTAGTCACTCCGTTACTCCCCAATTGAACACCTTTAATGATATTTTTCGCTCGAGCTCGTTCCAGCATAATGTTAAGTGCTTCAGCCACTATGTTGAACAAAAAAAGGGATAAGGGGTCCCCTTGCCTCAGCCCTTTTTGTGTTTGGAACTCTTGTGAAGCTGCCCCATTAATCAAAACAGACATAGACACTGTGGAGCAACATTCTTTAATCCAAACACACCATTTGTCCCCAAATCCTACCTTTTTAAGCATATCCAATAAAAAAACCCCAATTAACACAGTCATATGCTTTCTCAAAATCCAATTTCAGAATTAAACCACCTTGAGCAGAGTTTTTCCAGCTATGAATAGCTTCATTGGCAATTAGAACACCATCCAAAATCTGTTTTCCCCCAACAAAGGCAGCTTGGGCTTCACCATTAATAGCAGGGAGAAGATCTTTAAGCCTAATAGCTAACACTTTGGATAGGATTTTGTAAATACTCCCCACCATGCTAATAGGCCTAAAATCTTTAAATGAAGTAGGACAATCAACCTTAGGAATTAAAGCAACAAAAGTAGAATTAATACCTTTTGTGAGCTTTCCATTCCGATGAAATTCCGAGAAAAATTGGATCATTAAGTCCTTCATGAATTCCCACCCCTTCTTGATAAACGAGAAGTTGAAATCATCCGGACCCGGAGCCTTTAAGCTATGGCACCCTTTGATAGCAGCCACAATTTCTCTTTCCTCAAACAAGGTTTCCAATTGCAATGAAGCTTCTCTGGACAGCTGTCTTTGAAAAAAAACCCCCAACATCGGTCGGACCAATCTTTCCTCTGTGAAATTATTCCGAAAGTGAGCAACAGCTGCTTCTTTGATTTCATTGGGCTCCTCCACTATTCTACTATTAACTTTGACTGACCCTATCATATTCCTCTTGAACCTATTATTGGCCATAACCTGAAAAAACCTTGTATTCTTGTCCCTCAATTTTAGCCACTTCACCCGTGATTTCTGTCTCCATATAGTGATTCCGAAAGCTTGTAAAGCCTCCAATATTCTGCCTTTGTTCTACATCTTAAAGCCTTTTCTTCTAGATCAAGTGGTCTACCTTTCGCTACAATATCAAGCTGATGTAGTTTAGCTTCATGATCCTGTAAAGCACAATTAACGTCCCCGAACTCCTCCTTATTCCATACTTTCAACCTATCTTTGACGGCCCTCAATTTTTGCACTAGAATAAATCTAGCCCACCCCACCACTTGAACCTCATTCCACGTTTCCTTGGCCAAACTCATGCATTTAGGGTTAGAAAGCCAAATATCCATAAACTTAAAAGGTTTAGGACCCCAATCCCTGCTATCATCCTTGATCGTAACTAGGCAGTGATCAGATATCGGTCTCGGTAGACCCCATTGTAGGATATTATACCTATCAAACCATTGTTGAGACAACAAGAACCTGTCCAGCCGGCTATGAACAACATGATCTTGATAGTTAGTCCAAGTATATTTCCTACCCAGCATAGGAATATCTATCAACTCCATATTGTTGCAAAACTCTGTGAATTTCCTCATGCCCCTTTCCATACGTGAGCAGCCCACCCTCTCATATTACCTTGATTTCATTGAAATCCCCCCCTAAGCACCATGGGACAAGGGAACCATTCTTAAGTTCCAATAATTCCTCCCAGAGCACTCGCCTAGACGCTACTTCATTTGGAGCGTATACATTGACAACCGTACAAGGGAATTCATTGTAAAGCATACCACTCATTAAAATGAAGAATCTTCGGACCACAATATTAGAAGCCGAAAAGAAATCCTTATTCCAAATGATAAGCAAAGCTGCGATAATATTAAAACTTGGAATTGGGCTATGTATTTTTAACTTAGTTATGCAGTACTCCATGGGTGGGAAACTACTTGATTATGGTAAGGGCACTCATCTTTAGTCATGTGATGAGGTTTCAGAAAATAACTTACATTTACAATAATTTTAATTATAGTTCCATATTGTTACTTAGTTACACAGTACGTTAAATTACTCGGCTGAGACACTCTACTCTTCAGTTATGTGATGATGCTTGAACAATTAACCACTCATCTTTAGTCATGTGATAAGGTTTCAGAAAACAACTTACATCTATAGTAATTTTAATTATAGTTCCATATTGTTACTTAGTTACACAGTACGTTAAATTACTCGGCTGAGGCACTCTACTCTTTAGTTATGTGATGATGCTTGAACAATTAACCACTCATCTTTAGTCATGTGATGAGGTTTCAGAAAATAACTTACATCTATATTGTAGCAGGCCGAGCGAAATGTCTCGAGCCAATGCCGAACGTGATCCAGTATTCCCTTTCAACTCAAGTCGTCTTTCTTTGGACGTTCGGAACAGCAACCGTAGCCGAGGGTCCCGTTAATTACTACTTCTATAAACACTCCAGTCCGAGCACCCGCACGAGCAGGGGAATACGTTCGTTTGGATGGCTGCCGAGGTCGCACAACATGCTCGGTTCCGAGCGTTGCATAACCGACGATTCAGCCCGTCTGCGTTGGAACAGTAGCCGTGGCAATGATGATGGTTGTGACGTCATCCAAACGGTTACGAGGATAATGATGGGGGCACGTGAAGGTGCCTGCTCATCTTGGAAACGGTTGCAAAAACCCTAAACATGATGTAAGAGTGACATCAGCCGACGCGTGTTGAGCGTTGGTGTGACCTTGGAGACCAAGCTAAGGGTTCCCTATAAATATCCCATTATGCCTTCTTGGAAGAGGTACGCACAGAACAAACCCTAGCTCTTAATCTCTAAATTCTTCCTTGCAAGTAAACTGACTCTTGCACAGGAGTGCCATCCCGGAGAACCTCCGGCGTGGTCTTTTAGTCGTGCTTCGTTTTGCAGGACAGAGCTGGGAACCAGGAGCTAATCTCAAGCCCACATTCACAGAACATAAACCACAGGGAACGGAGCCCCCACATATAATAATTATAATTATAATTCCATATTGTTACTTAGTTACACAGTACGTTAAATTACTCGGCTGAGTCACTCTACTCTTCAGTTATGTGATGATGCTTGAACAATTAACCTGTAGGCCATGTTTGATGCCAATTATTGTTTCAAGGGAATTGGTAATGGGGTTAGAAACGTAGAATGGTAAGGACAATGGATGAGTTGTGAACTTGTGGTGAAGTTTAGCCCCCCGTTTTATTAGATTTGCCCCTGTTTGCCACCATATTGGATTGCTTGAATACCGGATCCTGAGAGCATATGGGACTGATTTCAAATTCTAGGGTAAATTTTGGTGGGTTGTTGATCGATTGGGTTTTTAATGAGTGATTGACCCATTTACGATCCAAGTAGTTATAAGACCACGGAAAAATTACGGTCTATGATATGCTTTGGCATTTAATGCTCGTCAAGGACACATCTTTTGTATTAATTAATACCTGCCAAGGATAAAATTCTGGGTATGTTTGGTGACCATTTTATTTTCACATTTTTGTTTTCGTTTTCAAATTTTTTAGAAAAGTGAAATAGAAATATGTTTGGTAGGCACTTTTTGTTTTCATTTATTAAAAACAACTTACAAAACTTTTGAAAAAAAGTGGAAGTTGAAAAAATGAACTTTCACTTTTTTTGAAAAAAATCAAAAAAGTGAAAGTTGAAAAAATAGACCTTTCACTTGTTTGAAAACAGGGTTCCCAAACATCTTTTCTGTTTTCATTTTCGAAAAACGAAAACAAAATGAAAACAGAAATTGCTTTTCAAAAAATTAAAGTTTAAAAGTGAAAAATGAAATGGTTACAGTGTTGTGAATATCGTTTCATATTGGCCATAAACCGGTACATATACTTTGGTGTTTGCTACTATCCAAAATACCGGTCTATACCGGGTGTACCAGCCTGTACCGGAATCTTGGCCGGAACACAAAAATTAGTGTTTTTCTTTTTTTAACAAAAAGCCATGAATTTTAAGGTATTTTGACAAAATTTGGAGTCTATTTTATATTAGTCATGTTAATTTGTTACTAGAACTAGTACTAATTAAGGTGTATCAAAATGTTAGAATTTATTTTATTTCTTATTTTAAGTTTTAGAATTATTCAAAAGCATATTAAAAATAAATTAAAATGCATATTGCGATAAATCCGAAACACCGAGATACAAACCGATACTAGTACGTACCGTCTCGTTGAAAGAAAACGATATGTACACTGGTACGAGATTGATAAAGGTTGAGAAGGGTAGCAAGTTCTAATCCCTAATCAATTGATCCCCTATTAATGGCGTCCTCATAAGCCTACCTTTTTGTTTGTTTTGTTGTATTTCTGAACCGGTAGTGTCCGTTTTAGTGAACTTTGTTTTGGTTGGGTTTGATAATAATATTAGGTTGATCTGATTTGTCAAAAAAAACAACAATGCACTCATGTCATTGTAATGAATGGACCTTACGCCGACACCTAAAATTGATCTGCTTCGACAGTGGGCGTCTTTTGAGCTTTTACAAGAGTAGTAGTGCTTGTGCTCGTGTCTTTGTTGTGGTAATTTTGGTTTCTTTCCTGGAATTTTTGCTTGCCTTCAAGCAATTGTAAATGCCGAATGGTTTGATTGAATATTCATCGAGTGAAGGAAATGCGAAGGATGGAATTGGAGCGAAGAGGAAGGAATCTGAGATCAAATGCGGGAATTTACAAATACCCACATTTGTAAGAACCACGTGAAGGATGGAGACATGGAGTGTTTATCTTCCCTATCAGATATGTGCCCGGCCACATTTCAATCACAACAAATTAAAGCTTACAAATAAGACCATAAACTGAATGACAACAAAAAACATCACCAGAGGTCCAGAAGTTGAATCAGAAGTGCCATTGATGCACCAAGTAATTAAGAACCATGATAGTATTTCAATACCACCGTTGATAGGTTAACTTCTAACATAGAACATGGATGAGGGGCCAGCCTAAGGGATTGGGGTGCCCAAGGTCTAATCTAAAAATTGTGCCTTAAAAATCTTCGTGTTCTTCGCCCCGAGTTTTCTACATTTTGGACCGGCCCTGTGTGCGATGCTTTTCAAGGATTCGTTTTCTCCCCTTTATATGTGGAACCAATCCCTTTTCTTCATTTTTGTTCACAGAGAACGCAATGCCACTCGATATAGCAAAAAAAGTGCTACAGAAACATTGTTAATCACCGAACACGGAACAACTCAATAAAAACCACAAGCAAAAAGAAGAAGGAGAAGATAGTAAAATAATGGGTAACTTTTGTAACAACCCAGAACTCCCAACCTACTTAGTAATCAAAGAAGAAGAAGATCAATTGACTTCTCGGTTTTGGTATGAAATCTATTTAGTTTGGGCCTAAAGGCCCAATGCTCATTAGAATTGTGTAGGCCTTTTTAAAAATAAGATTGGGCCTTTTTATTTTTCTTATTGGACAAGAAAAGATCCCTACTCAAGCCTACTACTAAAAAATCCAAGGGGGGTGCCCCTATTTTTGAGAATTTTGTGGATGCGGCCTTGTGGGCCTGGGCCGGCCTTGTGGGCCTGGGCCGGCCTTGACATGGATGAGTTTGTGTTGAGTGCAATTGTTCACCCTCTTTTAAATATGGTGAACAAAACCCTCCTTCCTATTGATTGAAATAATGTGGATCCCATCACAATTGATGTCCTATTTATCAAAAAGTGTATTGGAGGAGTAAGCATGACACCACTTTGTAATAAAATTCACACCATTTCAATTAATAGGATGGAGGGTTTTGTTCAACTACAAACTGGTTCATGCGGCAACTCCACCTAGTTTTGCTTTCGTATCCAATAGCATTGAAGATATCCCCACCAAGAGGAATTGGCCTCCTCAGGAATACGGATGGCAATTTCACTCGAAATTGATGGATATCCGAATCCATTCGGTCCTATGACACTACAAGAAAAAACACCATTCCCGACAGAACCTTTAGTGGGCAATTGTACCCATTTTAGTCGGCAAAAATCATTCCCGACTAAAAAATTTGGTCGGCACATTAGTCGGTGGAAGAGAGTCGGCAAAGGTCGTTGCCGACTAAAAAAAGTTTAGTCGGCTAAAGTATATACTTTTTACCGACTAACATATCCCGACTAAATATTTAGTCGGTTTTTTTATTTAGTCGGTAAAGATTATACAATTTGGAGACTAATTCTTTAGTCGGAGAATGTAGATATTCGCCGACTAATTACTTAGTCGGGAAATGTGTTTTAATTATCACCAACTAATTGTTTAGTCGGCAAATGTCTTTCGAATCAACTTATTTTGCAGACTATTTGGCGACCAAAGTTTAGTCGAGAGATAAATTTTTCTATTGGCCGACTAAACAATTAGTCAGCAAATGTCTTTCGAATCGAGTTATTTTGCAGCCTATTTGGCGACCAAAGTTTAGCCGGGACATATAATTTTTCTATTGGCTGACTAATTGTTTAGTCGGCAAATGTTTTTCGAATTTAGTTATTTTGCAGCCTATTTGGCGACCAAAGTTTAGTCGGGAGATATAACTTTTCTATTGGCCGACTAATTGTTTAGTCGGCAAACGTCATTCGAATCAAGTTATTTTGCAGCCCATTTGACGACCAAAGTTTAGTCGAGAGATATTTTCATACCAATTTATCATTCCAAAATATTCTACAAATTATTTAGTAGGCATATACAAATCATCATTTGTGGCTGTTGGCAACTAAATTGTAATCGGAAAATATTTCATTCCAAAATATTCTACAAATTTTTTCTACATTATTATTCCCTGTAAATTTCAGCCAACAATCATTAAATCCACAAAATTGCCAACCTAATGCAATTAATACAAAATAAACCCAAGAAATAAATTCAAACTTTCATAAATAGAGGTATCCACCAAATATTTAACAAACAACTTGCATATATCAAAATTCCTAGAGTGCAAAATAACAACACGTCCACCGCAAGAGAAAAAATATATATTATCCAAGCTCAGAGACAATTTATCCAAACCTCGTGGACGAGTACTTGAACAAACGGATAACCAAAAAAAATCCAAGCACGACCAAAATCTTCATAGTCAATAACCAACATCCTGCACGATACTCCATTAAAACGCCGTCCTTGTAAAAAACCAAAAAAAAAAAAGAACATCTATCATTAGTATTTAGAGTTTTTTATGAAAACATATCTCAAACTATCACTTATTTTTCTACTTCATCTTTGAACAAAAATGAAAATCTCCTATTTCGTCCTCGAACTATCCATATCCCATCCTACTTGGTCCATAACCTAATGCCATCCAATATTTTGGACGGCAAACCCAACAAAAAACTATACTCTCCACCAATGTAAGGCCAGAACTCAAATTCTACCTTCCCAACACATCTGTGATAGATTAACAGCAAGTAATATAAACCATTTACACTTAAGCAACAAAACAATTACATGAAACTAACATCACCTAGTGAGCCTTGGTTGCAAAATTCATCCTGAAAACATTACAACAGAGACCACGGGAATTCATGCAAACCAGAAAAATTGACTAGTGGAATTGCAACAGAAAAGTGATCATTTAAATGCAAACATTGGAAAGTATGCAATGCCAAGACTATCGAATTGTTAAATTACGCTTAGCTTGGTTTCTGATATCAGTACTTGCAATTATCCACACCATTTCTACACATTCATTCAACAAGATGATTTGGCAG